>NC_062281.1:136440779-136743809 GCF_902655055.1 Lutra lutra
ATCAATGAAAATTGGAAAATAAAATGTTATAATAGCATACAAAACCAAAATAATTTGAAATAATCATTTAAAAATTGTTGTAAGATTCTACATTAAAAAACAGTGCTAAGAGTGCCTGGATGGTATAGTTGGTTAAGAGTCTGACTCTTGGTTTTGGGTCAAGTAGTAATCTCAGGATTGTGAGATCGAGCTCCATGTTACACTCTGCACTCAGCGTGGAAACTACTTGATTCTACTTGATTCCAGAATCCACTTGATTCTCTCTCCCTTTCCTTCTGTTCTTCCTGCTTGTGCTCTTTCTTTAAGGTAAATAAATCTTTTTTAAAAAGACCTTAAAAATTAATATGCCTCCAATCTTTAAGTTTTGATTCTAGTTCTTTTGATAGTTGATGTATTTTCAATTATTCTATGACTGCACTGAAATTACAAAAAAAAAACAACTATAGAATAAAATGCATTCTATTTCAGTAATGTTAGAATGTAAAAAAAGGGCGCCTGGGTGGCTCAGTGGGTTAAGCCGCTGCCTTCGGCTCAGGTCATGATCTCGGAGTCCTGGGATCGAGTCCCGCATCGGGTTCTCTGCTCAGCAGAGATCCTGCTTCCCCCTCTCTCTCTCTGCCTGCCTCTCCATCTACTTGTGATCTCTCTCTGTCAAATAAATAAATAAAATCTTTAAAAAAAAAAAAGAATGTAAGAAAAATGCACCTTAAAGTCAATTAAACATTGTGATATCTAATGTTTTTGAGCATTTATGAAGTATCAGAAATTATGAGTATTAACTATATCACATTTTCTCACTAAGACACAGTCCTTATCTGATTTTACATAATGAAATTGAGACCTGTGGTCATATAATTGGAAATAGCCAACTTGAACATAGATAATCTAGCCAGAGCTAGCATTATAAACCACCATATTATACTCCCTCAGTCTAACAATCTGGATTTTCAGGAAGAAGAAATTATCCCATTATATTATTTCCATTATAATATTCCCAAGTTATGGTCCCAGCTTTATAAAACATATGGAAATTACTAAAAACTATATATAAATTACCAAGAGGTCACAGTGTTCTCAAGCCTGAAGAAACACTAAGCTTGTGGGTAGTGTACCTTAAAACTTTGTATTCTCCCAGTTAGATATAGTTCTCCAAATCATAAAGAGATTGTTAGAAGGCTGTACACGTTTATACTTAGACTTGGATTATGTATCATATTGATTGTAGAATATAGCAATTCCTATTGAATTTATTTGTATGTAAATGGGAAATAAGTGCCAATAATAATAAACAGAAAACACTGACAGGCAAAAATGAATCTTAAAAGCATATGATTCTTATTCAGAGAGCTTTTGCTTTTTATAATTTGAGCTGAGCAAACACATGTTATATTTTTAGTGCCCATTATAACCAAGTATTAGCATCATCCAGCAAATACTGTGAGAAAATTTCTACTTCCTACAGCTATAACTACAGATAGGAATGGAGACAATATATTTTGGGGAAGCTTTTCAGCACAGATTGCAACAGCAGGAGTATTTTTGCTCATTGTCATTTTATGTAACAGGATATGATAATAATATAAATTATAAGAAATGGAAAATTATTTGCATTTTATCATAAAAATTTAATCCAAAGGAAACAAGCTGTTCTTTAATACATAGGAGAAGGCAATCTATTTATCATCAAAGATATTTATCAAAGTGAATTTCAATTAGTCTCAAAAAATTGACAGTTTAAGAACTTGTAATTGAGACAATAATCTTCTGATGTTATTTTAAAAAGTTAAGCAATTTGGAATCTCTAGAATGGACTCTAAAAGAAAGGTGGTATTTAGTATATTTATGATACACAAGAATGATTATCAAATATTACAAAAATGCATTCAGATTACTATGTTACTTAGGTAAACTTTGAGATTTGTGGAATATGGTTAAAAACAATGAAAAAAATATCTCTAGTGAGAAAGCTGCATAACTGTAGTTACTCCAACTACTCCACCATTAATGCCCACATACACTAAACAAATCCAAAGCATTTGGCAGAAGAAAGTATCAGCAGTCGAAGAAGTTATGGGTTTAATCCTGGAAGTTAGTGTTTCTGTCATTATTAGTGACAGCTTACTTACCATCTGATTGATTTTGGACTGAACTCAATTTCTTTCACACCTGGAAGCTGTAGGTCTCTACTAATCTGCATTGCTGATTATCAGCCCTTTCAATTTCAGTAGGGCATCATTACTGCTTAACATTTATTACTCGTTAAAATTTCTACCAGATCTGTGATACTTTTCCCTATGAAAGAGTTATTGTGCAAATGCCATTTGAGTTGGGATGGAGGTGAGAAAGACTGAGCAGGAAGGTGTGAAAGAGAGAAATAAAAGAGAAAGAAGAAAAAAAGGATTGGAAGGAAATGGTAAGAAAAACAGTATGACTTCAGGTAGAGGAAATCTATTAATTCATTACAATGGAAAGATGAAAATTACTCAGTATCCCATGTTAGAGAATGTTGAGTTCATCAGGCAGATGTTTCCTCAATAATGATAACTTCCACTAATTTAACAGTTAATTTGAATCAGAGCTTCAACTATTATGAATCAATCATTCTTTATGTTAGGGAATTCTTACACATAAAGGAAAACTATTAAAAATAGTAGAACGTCAGATGATCTCAAATTTGTGATTTTAAGGTTATTTTGCAATATCCACATTGGATGGTTGGAAAGCAATGGTAACCTGGAGTGACCTTGAAAATTGCTGTCACTAATAATGAATACCTAACAAAGAAGAAGATATGATAAATAATAAGGATAGAGGTAGCAGGAGTTTAGTTATGCATTCAAAAGCCAGAAAAGAGACCAAATAACTGAAGCAAAGCTGAAGACTGGAAAATATAAGAATAAATGCAAGCAGGCCATCGGGGGGAAATGTAGACCATTATAAGGACTTTGGTCTTGATTCTGACATGAATTGTGATTGATAGTTTTGTCTAGAGGAGTATAATGATCTGACATGCACTCAAAGATTACTTTTGGTGATGTATGGTTAAAAGACAGTAATGTTAGAAAAAAAAGAAAAAGCCCCTTAGGAAGCTGTTGTCCTTAAAAGTGGAAGAGGAACACTTTCCCTGAGCACCCTTCTCACCCTTTACTCAGTGAGAAATCAATGGAGCAAAGAGAGTATCTCTAACTCCCACAACAGCATGCATATCTCTCCTTCCCATTCTCTAGGCATCTATAACCTGGAAATCATGATCTATCATGACTATTTTCCCTTTGCCTTTCCAAGAACAAAACATTCCACTGCTATATGCAAGTCTAGCCTCATTGTCATACAGCCTGTGTGTGCAGTGGCACAGGACCCCACACTCAGAAGACTTTGGTTTAATGCTGTGCTGTCACTGCTCTAAAAATCTTAAAATTTGTATCTTTGAACTTGTGCTTTGCAAGTGAAGTCCAATCAAATTTCGGATAAGCAGAGGAGGTACACACAAGCTGCACGCCATTCATTCCTTGCCACCCTATTCACATGTAGAGTTCATGATGCCACATGAACACAGAATTCCAGCAGACCCACAACACTCAGGATTTCAAGTTGGCAAGTAGGAATAAGGAAAGTGTTATATTTATGTCTGAATTATGGTGGGATAATAACCTCTCTGATAGCCACAGAGGTCATTCATATCCTTAGTTTGATTCAGAACTTGTTTTGCTTGCAGAAAGAACAAAATGACATTCTAAGAAAAACAAGGAACTCTATCGTATTTTTTTTGACTTGTTCCTTTTTGTTTCAGCCAACCATGTACACAGAAAAATGATAACAAAAAAGGGAATAGAAAGAAAGGGCAACTCATAGTTCCTTTTCCTTTCATTCTTTTCTTACTTATCAAGATGTGAAAAAACAACAGTTTATTTGGTATATGTTGCATTTCTACTGTTTTGATAAGAACAAAAAGCATATGTATATATAAGCCAAAATCACAACTGTCTAATTACTATGATTCTGCATACAAGTTAAGTGTTCTATTTGCATTAAAAACTGGCATTGTACAATATACAGATGAATGGGAAAATGTATGCTGATATACATTAAATTTTCTTTATTTAGAATGACATTAAGTTTCACAACACCATGAGCAAATAACAACAATAAAAGCAAAATAACAATAAAAACATCATAGCACGTTAAGAAAGAGACCACAGAAGAAAGAACAAGCTTTATATTTAATAACTTTAATGTTTCACACACCTACCCCCTGACTCTTTGAACAAAGTAGTCTGTGTTTTGGTAGTGCCTGGACTACACAAATATTTAACCACCCCTGGGTATACGCAGCCCAAGTCAGAGGGGTGGCTTTCCGAGATTGTGGATTAAATTTGAATGTTCAAGATTAATTCTCTTTGTATGACAGATCCCATGTACAGGATATAGAAGGGTAGGAGGTGGTAAAAAGAGAAGGACTCAGGCTAAAAACTGGCAGCTATGGACCAAGGGTAGCAACTTGGTTCTTTCTTTGCTGTCTTAATTTATTTAACCATATTTAGAATATTTTAAACTTCTAAATATTTAAATATATGGCAGGTGAGCTTCTATTCTACACTTACCTTAAACCCACAAATGTTCCAGACAGGATAGATTGCTGTAGTCTAGATGAGAGATGATGGTAGCATAAACTAGAAATAATGAGAAAAGCTTGGATATGTTTTGAAAGTAAAACATTTGTGGTAGGAATTCAATGTACAGTGTCCAAGAAAATCAGGCATCAACAGACTCCAGGGACTTTAGTCTGGTACAGAAGCATAGAGGTGTATGGATATACTAGTTTGCTTAAAGACATTGGGCTTTTTCCAGTTGTTGGTAATTATGAATAAAACTGTTATAAATATTCACTCACAGGATTTTGTGTGAACAAAAGTTTTCATTTCTCCTAGATAAATACCAAGGAATAAGATTGTTGATAATATTTTTAATTGCCAAATTTTCAAAGGAGCCTTACTATTTTACATTCCCACCAGCATATTGTAAGAGTTCTAGTTGTTCAACAATATTGCCAACATTTAGTAATGTTGGCTTTTTATTCTTATTTATTTTTTATTACTCCCATAGGTGTGTAGTGATATCATATAATGATTATAGCATGCTTTTCCTTAATGACTAATGAAATTGAATATCTTTTTATTCCATTATCATTTGTGATTATTCATCCGTCTTCTTTGATGAAATATCTGTTTATAATTTTGCTTAGCTTTTGTTGCTTTGTTTTATAATATTGAGTTTTATTAGAGGTTCTTTATATATTTAGAATACAAATTCATTTCAGTTGTGTGATTTTTGAAACACCCTTTGTGACTTGTTTTTTTATTCCCCTAAATTCCTCTATCACAGAATAAAATTCCTCTAAATTCCTCTATCACAGAACAAAAGATTTAAATTTAGATAAGGTCCAATATATCAATTTGTTCATGCATAGTATTTTGGGGTTTGTATCAAATGTTAGAACTAACAATATTTGGGAGGGAAGAGTATGATTGTTCTAAAGGTATAATACTGAGTGAAATTATTTAGAAATAAAAATATAGAAGGGTATAAATTTGAATACTATTCCCTAAAGTATTCCAAATTTTACATGTGAGAAAGATGAGAGATAATCAGCACAGAAATAAGATGAATCAACCTGTGAGATAAGAACACAGAGACTGGGATAAAAACCAACTGATGATATTGTTTCAGAAAAGAAAGAATGATCAGCAATGTGAAGTCTCCCCAAAAGTCAAGAGAGGTGGGGTCTAAGAGCTGATGTTGGAATAATAGCAGTGAATTTCAACAAAAGTAAGTTTGTGGATTGGTACAAACAAAATTCTGATTGTTAATTCAGGAATACATCCACAAGAAGGAAAGTGTAGTCAACATATTTTTTTCTCTTATATTACTGAGAAAAATGTTTAAGATTTCAGGGGTGGAATTATAAGGATTTTTTTTAAAGTCAAGATGGAAGATATATCATGCTCTTATGTTAATGACAATATTACAGTAGAAAGAGAGAAAGCTAATAATTTAGAAAAGAGGAAATATTGAGGAGTTTCTTCAAAAGAGTAACAAGCAGTAGGATTTATATTCATGGAGGATTGATCTTAGAAATGAGATGACTAGTTTGTTATTAAAATGTGAGGGAAGGCAAATAATGGGGGCACAGAACTATAGGTGGGATGGTAGATTTGTTTGTAGAAACACATAGACATATTTTGATATTCTTTTAATTAAAATAAGCAAAATATTGAATCAAATTATGTCCTTTTTTTAAGATTTTATTTATTTATTTGACAGACAGAGATCACAAGTAGGCAGAGAGGCAGGCAGAGAGAGAGAGAGAGGAGGAAGCAGGCTCCCTGCGGAGCAGAGAACCCGATGTGGGGCTCGATCCCAGGACCCTGGGATCATGACCTGAGCTGAGGGCAGAGGCTTTAACCCATTGAGCCACCCAGGTGCCCCAAATTATGTCCTTTTATTATGATTTTTATGTGACCATTATTGCCACATCATTATGGATCCATATAGATAATTTCTCTTTTTGCAATATTCTTTCTTGAAATGTTCACCTGGTTGAATGTTTCAGTTTCAAATATTTTGAGGCTTAGAAAAGTATCAATCATTTCTATTCATGGTTTTAAGCTCTGAAACATACCTGATGCTAACTCAGAGATTACCTAGTTCTAAATGTGCTTATTTAAAAGTAAGATAACTTAATTTGCCTAGTCCCTTCTTACCCTTCTAGTAGCTTTATCACATAGAACTAATCAAATTTCTCCTCCCAGCTTATATCACTGTTCCAGTTCTGACAACAAAATTGTCAGTTTCCATGAGTCATAAGCAATAGAAAATAACAGTGCCAATCTTCAGTGCCATCATTCTGGACTAGTTTTGTCATTGTTCTGACATTGCAGTGTACAGAAATAAATCACTGCCAGTAGGATACATGTAAACCAAATCTGGAATTTCCAGATGGGATTAATTTTCTATTCCCTAGACCACACCTTTTCAGTTGCCTTGGAACAGTAGTGACTAATATAGAGGCTCTTCTATTTGCCTGGATATAATTAAGTTAAGGAAACTTTTATAAAAATTTGTCAAAAAGACAAAAGTGTGACTGTGAGAACAAAATAATAGTACTAAAGAACTTGAGATATTTGCCATGCAAATTATTTGATAACTGCACAGAATGTTCTTGGTACTTAAATGTATGTTCAATAAAATGAACTCAGTAACAAAGAAGATAAGTTATTAATCCAAAAACCCAAATTTTAATTCAATCGATCCAAAACCCCAAACACCTACATAAGAACTTCGTCTTTTGCATTTGTTCTATCTAGGACCATATTAGCATAATGAATTCTACACAAGATATAGAAAACTCAAAAAAAAAAAAGGTTTAAGAAATTCTAGGTTATTTTGGATTTGCTTCATTCTATTTCCTTATCTTGGAATTTCATAAGTCTGAAAAATTTATTAGAGTTTCTGATATGCCATTTAGTAAATAAATGCACTTGATTTTGGTAACTAAGTATTGTTAACATTTATTAGACTTATTTTTCATGTCTATATGTATATATCTACTTCAAAAAGAATATGAGTTTCTTAGAATATACATTAATGTTGACATTCTATAAATATTACAAATACTGTAGGACCAAACATTTAAGATGAGTAGTTTCTATTTCAGCAATATTTTTAGAAATTTAAATGGTCTATAGTGGAGGTAGAACAAACAATATTCATTTAGACACAATACACAGAATTTAAGTTGTCTAACTTAGAGTGTTATCTAAATATATAGTTACGGAGTAAGAAATGTGAAAATACTGTTTGTGAGGTGGTGTAGTATTAGAAGTATCCTTAAAGATTAAATGGAATGAGAATAATAACTTGAATAAAATCCTATCATTTATTGATGAAAATAAACAAATTGAATTATTAAAATCTAGAAATTGTCAAAGATAAAATATTAGGAGTTTGAAGAACACAAAGATGATATTGGTGTTTTCATAAGGTACAGTGTCATGTGGTATATTGGGAAACGGGGGGTGGAAGAAGACTCATTTCCCACCCTAACAACATAAAGTTTCCCTAGAATGCAGGGAATGTTTTCATGGACACATACAGTATTGTCTTGCCCTCATTTTCTTCTTAATATCTTGATTGTTGGACATTGTTAGTGAGTAAATGCATTCATATTAGATTAGGCTCTGTCATATTTTCTGGGACAAATTAATGCTTCCTGGGACACACATACATAAATGCACCACAGTATTCAAATAACAATAGAATTATAGTCTGTAAAGGGTTCCTTATGAAATAGAGCTAACCATAATCAAAATATTTGGAATTCTGAAATTACAAGAGCAAAATGAAAGCACTGATTGCTTGTCTATGTTGAATGGGCACTGGACACTTAAATAGAAAAATGAAAGAAGGTAAAGCAGCAGATAATGAACTTTTCTTATTCAGAATGTTATCTGAGTCTGGTAGTCCCTATATCTCTACCATATGTATTCCATTAAATATTAAGCATTATTCAATCTGAAATAAAACCATAAACTAATATAACTAAAGACATCTAAAATACAATTGAGAAATGGAGACTGTCTTAAGCTTTTTAAAGATCCTTTCTGAGTTAGTCTTTGAATTTTATTCACATTGACACTGGCTCTGTCATGCCCAAAAGACAATATTAAGAGGAAAAAAAGAAATATTGACTTATGTCATCAGAGGAGTAATGTTTCAATCTACATAAAAGTAGTATAGAACATGATAAAGTCCCCCCCACCAATGAAAATAGATTGTCATGAGCAAGAAAAATCTTATAAGATCTGAGGACCCAATATAGTGTTCAGATAAAATCCTTCTAACTACAGATTTTTTTTTTCCAAATTGGATAAATAGGCTCAAGATACTTTTTGTGGTTACTGTTTTTTTTTTGTGTTTTTTATGTTTTGTTTTGTTTTGTTTTGTTTCTTTGGATAGATAAAAGATAAATTGATAGGCACTACTGAGAACTGTAGTATCAGTAGAAAACCCAACTTTGTAATAGTGAGCCTTCTACAACAGAAGGTAATGCCTTCAAACAGATGTTAGATCTCTCCTGGCAGTGAGAACTTCAAAGCTGAATAAAACTCACAAAGAGTGGAATGTGGCATCAGCAAAGTCATTCAACTGCTAGGCATACCGTATATTTACTCACAAAATAGAGATTATATATCAGGCAATACAGCACAAAACCTTGAAGGGCTTCATTATTGCTTTTGATTTTGCTGATTGCTTATTAACTGACTCTCTTCAGCCACCTGGTTGTTCTAAATGAAAAGAATCCACTTGTATTCTGATTATTGGCACAGTGATTGAAAGAGGGAATTATTCCAAAAATGTGTTTAGTATGCCCTTGACCATGTGAAAGCAACCAATAAGGAGGATATCTTGCTGAATAGAGCCCATTACACTTGATACATCTGCAAATAACTGCAAATTGAAAGATTGCAAACTAATACAATGACTACAAGGACACTCTAATGAAGCATTTCTTATATTTAACTTCTCAATGGGCACAAATATGGAGATAATGCTGTATTTGACATGTGTACCTCTCCTGGAATTCTGCTTAAAATAATTTCAATTCTAACCACCAGAAAATAATATTACTTTTACTTTAGCTAATATACCTAAACTTTAACTAGCATGCCTTACTTAAGGCATTCTTAGATATCCTAATGATTCTGATAAACTACATCCTTTTAATGTTTAAATACTTTTCAGACAAAAGCTTGAATACAATGAATAGCCCTGAGTGATTTCTTATATATCTTTATTCTAGTAGTACTCTGTGTCCCTAATATACGCTTTTCTTGCTATTTAATTATATGCCTGGGTTGTTAAAGTTTTCTCATATCCATACCTAAACTTTCTTTCTGTGAGGAAATATAGTCAAATTATTGCTGGAGCATTGTCAAGGACATGTATCTTAAAACCATTCCCATGTTTTGCTTCCTACCAACACTTTTCATATACAGTGATGGAGGACAAGGAGGAAAGCACTGAGATAGGAGTTTTGTATGGTAATTAATTGTATGGTAATCTCCACATAACCCAGTTTTAATGGTCCTAATCTCTTCCCAGTGAAACAGGCACTCCATTTATGTGTAGGTCCTCAATTCTTTTTTCTAAGCCCATGGTCCCTGGTAATTGTTCAAAGTTAATAGTCTCATTGTAGAAAATTATCTCAATGAATCATCTCAATTCTAATAGATCAACTATGACTAGATACTGTTGCATTTTCTACAAATGCAGATTTAATGTTGCCAAAATGGCAGTCTTCCCACTAGAGTACCCTCTGCCAGCAGAGGGACATGTCAAGTCATTGACTCAAATATCATTCTTATATAACCTGTACTTTTAAGCTTTAGTCATCCTTCTTTCTGTTGAGAAATTAGCCTTAAAAATGAAAAAAAAAAAAAAGAGGTTTAAAAAAGGACAAACATATTTTAGATCCTTCTTATTTTGTGTTTCTCTACAGGGTTTCCAAGTTTTCAAAAATTGTCAGAGCTAACACATAAGTTCTAGTGTAAAATAAAATCTCCTTAAGAGAAGAATATAAGGTACATTTTAACCATATATCTTTCAGAAAGCCCATGTTTAAAATACAAATAGCATTCTAAAAGTATAGTAATTGTATAGGCTTGGGAATAAAAGGCTATATGAGAATGTCAAACTGCAGGTCTCAAAGTGTCATTGAAGGGAACTATGATGGATTATTCCTGTCAGGATACTAGAATCTATATTCTTCTTTTAGTGAATGCATACTCTCAAAGTCCAGCAATCAGGTTTCCATGAACTTCTTCAGTGTTTAAAGGTGGACACAGTTCAACTGAGAGCAACAATTTTGCATTATTGGCCTTTAGATACAAGAAATTTCACAGTGTTCTTCTGTTAACTGACTATACAACTGTGAGAGAGATGGCCTGGAAACTAGATATTAGGTATTAGATAAATAAAACTAGATATTAGATGTATCTTTTTTTCCATGCTTATAATTGATGTGTTAGAGGAGGTTTAGTTATGTGACATCTTAGTTTTCCTCCAGAAGTTCTTATTTCTTATCAAGGATTATAATTGCATCACCACTTAGCATTTGTAAGATTATTTTTTTCAAAGTTAGTTTAAAACAGAAAGTTGACTCCCCCCCCCCTTATTTTCAGTTATCATTTCCTAAAGTTTCAGTGGAGAAAAAAAGTAATTACATATGAGTGTTTTACACAAAATAATGGATTGAGGAGATAGGCTAAGGAACCAATCAGCTTTCCAAGTTTTTTGATAAAGAAAAGAAAGGGTTATAAATACACAAACTAAAACTTTTGTAGGCAGGGAATGAATCTGTTTTACTATAGAAATTTATCTATGCTCTGCTTCAACCTTTAATTGCCTGCATTGTTCATTCATTCATTCATTCATAAAGTCAACAAATATTTATTTAGTGAGCACTATGTGACAGGAACTGGGCTATGCTAATGAAGAGACCAGAGAGTATTCTTGCCCTGATAGACCTTCTAATTGAGAAATCAGATTCATCCCAAGAAGGAAGGCTTCTCATATATTCTACATGTCCAATATGGGTTGCATCGTCTCTCTCTCTTTACCACTACAAAGTGTTTGAAGATTCAGCACACTAAAACCCAAACCTGTTTTTTTCAATTGTTGATGTTTGAGAGTTTGGTTTCTTTTTTTTTTTTTTTAAGATTTTTATTTATTTATTTGACAGATCACAAGTAGGCAGAGAGGCAGGCAGAGAGAGAGAGAGGAGGAAGCAGGCTCCTCACTGAGCAGAGAACCTGATGTGGGGCTCGATCCCAGGACCCTGGAATCATGACCTGAGCCGAAGGCAGAGGCTTTAACCCACTGAACCACCCAGGTGCCCCGAGAGTTTGGTTTCTAATGCATACATGTCTACTGTAAAAGAAGATAAGAATAGGATCTCTGAGAGTATGAAAAGAAAGCTAGGATGAAACAGTACAAGGGAGAAGAACACATGAGAGGTTTAGCAAATGGGGTCTGAGAAATCAGGGTCAAAAAAGATTCCAGTATGTGATGTTGGCTGCAGATCCTCATCAGCTAAGAACCTGGGAGGAGTCATCTATACCCATCTCTGCCCACGACTTAATTTTCAGCTTTCCTCTAAGAATGCTGATAAGAACAGTCTTTTTTTTTTTTTTTTTTTTTTTTTTTTTTTTGAAAAAGAGAGAATGTGGCAGGGAGAGGCAGAGGGAGAGAGGGAGAGAAAGTTTTAAGCAGACTCTGCACTGAACATAGAGCCTGACACAGGGCTCTGCTGACCTTGAGATCATGATGTATTTTTTTTTAAAGATTTTATTTATTTGACAGAAAGAGATCACAAGTAGGCAGAGAGGCAAGCAGAGAAAGAGAGAGAGAGAGAGAGGGAGGAGGAAACAGGCTCCCTGCCTAGCAGAGAGCCCGATGTGGGACTCGATCCCAGGACCCTGAGATCATGACCTGAGCTGAAGGCAGAGACTTAACCCATTGAGCCACCCAGACAGCCCCCATGATGCATTTATTTTTATTTTCAGCATAACAGTATTCCTTGTTTTTGCACCACACCAAGTGCCCCATGATGCATTTTTTAAATCTCTTCTCTCCTCTCCCTCTCCCCACCTACCCCCTTTTCTCTGTTTCCCCATCTCCTCTCTTTCCCTCTTATGTACACACAAATATTTTTCTCAGAAGGACTTTTCAAATTGTTTAGTTTAGGGAGCACCTGGATAGCTGATCACTGTAATAGGAGATGATCTCTAGTAGTGACATTATCACAAGACAAGCAGTTAATTCTCAGTAAATACTTGCAATAACAAAGCTATAATTAAACTGTAAACTACGTTTGACTGTATTTTTACTTGGACTAAGTGTTAAGGTAGGCATTTTTACTATGTGGTCCTTAACATTTGGCAGCCACAACTATGAACCAATCTGGTGGTAAGCAGTGATTTCAAATAACAATTACTTTGCATAAGAATCTTCTTCTGAATATCAAATTATGTGTCAAAACAGGGATAATTCTTTTTTTCCTTTCTTTCATAGACTATATAGGTATAATTGATAAAACGCACATGTGTAAAGTATAAAATGGATATGTTTTAAAATAGTACATACTCACGTAACTATCACCAAATCCAAAATCAAGATAAGCCTATATCCATCACTCCCAAAAGTTTCCTTGTGTCTTTTTGTAACTGCATGCTCCATTCTGTCAACTCCTCATCCTTAGGTAAACTCTGATTTGTTTTTCTGTCATTATAGTTATTTCTGTAACTAAAGACTTAGTTTCCATTATTTTTAGAATTTTATGTGAGAGAAGTAACACAGAATGTACTTTTTATTAGCTTTCTTTTTCTCAAAATAATTAAGATTCATCTATGTTGTTGCTCATGTCAAGAGTTCAGTTTTACTCCCGGGCAGCTTTCCATTATATGTATATGCCACCATTTATTTATCCATTCACCTTTTGATGGATATTTGAGTTGTTTCTAGATTTGTGCTATTGCAATAAACTTGTGATGAATATTTATGCACACGTCTTTGTATGATTATATATTTCCAATTCCCTTGTGTAAATATGTAGGCGCAGAATATCTAGGTCATATGTTAATTACATCTCTAATTTTTAAAGAAAATAACCAAGGGTTTACGAAGTATTGTAGCATTTTACATTCCCACCGTTAGTTGTTTGACAACCTTACCAACATTTGGTATTGTTTTTTTTTTTTAATTTTAGGTATATTAATAAATATGTAGTTGTATCTCATTGTAGTTACTATTGGCACTTTCCTAATGATTACTGATATTTGGCATCTTCTCATATGCTTACTTGGCATCCACATATCTTCTATGGTGAATTGTCAAAGTATTTTGTCTGTTTTTAAATTGGGGTGTTTTCTATTATTGATTCTTGAATAATCTTTATATATTCTAAATACAAATCCTTTATCAAATATATGATTTTCAATATTTTGCCAGACTTGTGGCCTATCTTTTCATTTTTTAAAAAATCTTTTGCATAACATGCAAATTAATTTTAAGGAAATCCAATTTATCATTTAAATTTATTTTGCTTATTGTGTCATATCAAAGAGATTTTTTTGAGATTATAACCTCAGGTTATAAAGAATTTGTCCTTTATTTTTTTTTTCTCCAGAAGTTTTTATAATTTTAGGTTTTACATTTAGGTCTATGAGATATATATAATATTGGTGTATAGTACAAAGTATAGATTAAACATTTTATTGGTCATTTAATTTTTCTAGCATTGTCTACCAAAAAATTACTCTTTCTCTACTGAATTGTCTTGGTACCTTTACTAGGCTTTCTAGACAAAAAGAACCAAGGATGAATTTCAGGTGTACAGTATAGTGACTGAACAATTCCATACATCACCAAGGGCTCATCATGACAAGCGCATTTTTTAATCCCATCTTCTGTTTTAACCATCTCCCCTACCCACCTCCCCTTTGATAACCATCAGTTTGTTCTCAGTAGCTAAGAATCTTTCTTGGTTTGTTTCTTTTTTCCTTTTGGTCATTTGTTCTGTTTCTTAAATTCCGCATGCAAGTGAAATCCTATTGTATTTGTCTTTTTCTGACTAATTCATTTCATTTAGCATTATACACTCTAGCTCCATCTATGTTGTTGCAAATGGCAAGGTTCCATTCTTTTTGTAAGGCTGAGTAGTATTCCATTTTATGTATATGTCATATCATCTTCATCCATTCATCTTTGGATAGATACTAGCACTGTTTCTATAATGTGGCTATTGTAGATAATGTGCTATAAACATAGTGGTGCATGTATCTCAAATTGATATTTTTGCATCCTTATGGTCAATACTTAGTAGGGCAGATACTTGATGGTAGAGTAGTTCTATTTTTAACTCTTTGAGGAACTTCCATACTGTTTTCCAGAGTGGTTACACCAGTTTACATTCCCACCAACAGTGTAAGAGGGTGACTTTTTCTCATCTAACATGTTTTTCTTCTGTTTTTGATTTTAGTCACTCTGGTGTGTGTATTCTTGTATTTTTGATATGAATTTCCCTGACAATGAGTGATATTTGAACATCTTTTCATATGTCTGTTGGTCATCTGGATGTCTCCTCTGGAGAAATGTCTGTCCATGTCTTCAAGTCCATTCTGGAGAAATGTCTATTCTGTCTTCTATTTTTTTAATTGGATTATTTGATTTTGGGTGTTGAGTTGTATATGTTCTTTATATGTTTTGGACACTAACCCCTTCTTTGATCTGTCATTTGCAAATATCCTCCCATTCAATAGGTTGACTTTTAGTTTTGTTGATTGTTTCCTTCTCTGTGAAGTAGCTTTTTATTTTGATGAAGTCCCAATAGTTTATTTTTGCTTTTGTTCTCTCATATCAGGAGACACATCTAGAAAATGTTGCTATAACTATTATCAGAGACATTATTGCCTGTGTTCTCTTCTAAGAGTTTTATGGTTTCAAGTCTCACATCTAGGTCTTTAATCCATTTTGAGTTTATTTTGTGTATAAGAAGGTGGTTCAGTTTCATTCTTTTCCATATAGCTGAATGACTTCCCCAATACCATTTATTGAAGAGACTGTCCTTTTCCCATTGGATATTCTTTTCTGTTTTCTTAAAGATTACTGACTACATAATTGTGGGTTTATTTATGGGTTTTCTATTCCTTTCCATTGATCTATGTGTCTATTTTTGTATTGGTACCATACTGTTTTGGTCACTACAGCTTTGTAATGTAACAGGTACTCTGTAATTGTGATTCCTTCAGTTTTGTTTTTCTTTTTCAAGATTGCTTTGGCTATTCAGGGTCTTTCATGGTTGGGTTTAAATTTCAGGATTATTTGTTCTAATTCTGTGAAATATGCTGTTCATATTTTGATAGGGATTGCATTGAATGCATAGATTACTTTGGGTAGTATAGACACTTTAACAGTATTGTTTCTTCCAATCCATGAGAATGGAATATCTTTTCATTTCTTTGTGGCATCTTCAATTTCTTTCACCCTGTTTTGTAGTTTTTAGAGTACAGGTCTTTCACCTCTTTGGTTAGGTTTATTCCTAGGTATTTTATTATTTGTGGTGTGTGTATAAATGTGAGTGATTTTTTAAAATTTCTCTTTCTGCTGTTTCATTAATAGTGTATAGAAATGCAACAGATTTCTGTACATTATTTTGAATCCTGAACTCATTTATCAGCTCTAGTAGTTTTTTGATAGAGGTTTTTGATGGAGTCCTTCAGGTTATTTATATAATACTTAGTATTATATCATCTGTAAAGAGTGAAAGCTTTATTTCTTCCTTATCAATTTAGATAAATTTTATTTCCTTTTGTTGTCTGATTCTGTGGTTAGGATATTCCTGTGAATATATTTCAGTGTTTTGGGGAAATAGTTTATTAGAAACAGTTTGATACCTTTAGTTCTTGTTTATATCTTTTCTCAGGAGAGTCTGGAGCAGCCTTTAATGTATGACTAATTATTTTTTTTTCCTCACTACTGAGGCAAAACACTACTGAGTTCTTGACCCAATGTTCCATGAGTTAAGTGATTTTTCAATCTGACCCTGTGTGAGCTCTAAGAATTGTATCTATAATCTTTCTTAGTAGTTCTTTTCCCAGAAGTGGTAGTTTCTCTCATTTACACTTTGTACACTCTGCTGGCCTCTGGATCTTCACCTATTCCCTTTCTTTCTTTCAGAAAAACAATCTGATTTTAAAAAATGGACAGAGGACCTGAATATATATTTTCCAAAGAAGATACACAGATGGCCAACAGACACATGAAAAGATGCTCAATATCATCATCAAGGAAATGCAAATCAAACCACAATGCAATATCACATTACACCAGTCTGAATAGCTAAAATGAAAATAACAAGAAATAATGAATGTTGGGTAAGATATGGATAAAAAAGAACATTGTGCACTGTGGGTAGGAATGTAAATTAGTACATCCACTGTGGAAAAGAGTATGGAGGTTTCCCAAAAAACTAAAAATAGAAAAATATATTAATAAATATTTCCATTACTGGGTATTTATCCAAAGAAAACAAAAATGCTAATTTTAAAATATATGTGTACCCCTATCTTCATGACATTACTTACAATAGCCAAGATATAGAAGTAGCCTAAGTATCCATCAATGGGCAGATGGATAAGGAAGATATGTATACCACAATGGAATATTACACAACTATAAAGCAGGATGAGATTGTGTCATTTGAGACAACATGAATGCACCTAGAAGGTATTCTAAGTGATTTAAGTTAAAATGAGAAAATAAAGTGCCATATAATTCCACTCATAAAAGGAAGCTAAAAAGAAAATAAAAACAGAATGAAACCTATAATGAGAAATGATGCTTGACAGCAGGGTGGGGATAGGGATTTGGGCAAAATTTGTTAAGAGAGGGAGATAGAGGGGTGCCTGGGTGGCTCAGTTGGTTAAGGGACTGCCTTCAGCTCAGGTCATGATCCTGGAGTCCCAGGATTGAGTCCCACATCAGGCTCCCAGCTCCATGGGGAGTCTGCTTCTCCCTCTGACCTTCTCCTCACTCATGCTCTCTCTCACTGTCTCTCTCTCAAATAAATAAATAAAATATTAAAAAAAGAAGGGAGATAGAGGCTTGCAGTTATAGAATGAATAAGTCATGGTAATAAAAAGCATAGCATAGCATAAAGAATATAGTCAGTGATATTATAACAGTGATGTAACAAGATAGATGATAGCATAATGTATAAGCTTGTCAAATCACTAAGTTGTACACTGATAACTAATACACATTGTGTATCAACATTACTCAGATAAAAAACAATAACAAAAAAAGAGGTCTCGGTTAAAAAAAATTAAAATCAATCCTCTTTGGCAAATTGGTTGTGCCAATTTACATTCCCATGAACAATAGCTGATAGTTCAATTATTCCATCTCTTCATGAATACTTTGACATTGCAAATCTTTTTAAATTTTAGCCATTATAATGGATATATGTTATACCCATTATATAATGGGTTTTACTTAGATTTTCCCTAATGACTAATGATTTTAAACATCTTTTAATGTGCTTTTTCACCATTTGTATAATTCCTTGTGAAGTGTTTGCTTAAATCTCCTGTCCTTTTTATTTTACAGTGTTATATTTTTTAGATAACAAAATGTGTCTTTTGCTCAGCTGTGGTTTATTCACTTTTTTTTTAATTTGACAGAGAGAGAGAGATCAGAAGCAGGCAAAGAGGCAGGCAGAGGGAGAGGGAGAAGCAGGCTCCCCGCTGAGTAGAGAACCCAATGTGGGGCTTCGATCCCAGGACCCTGAGATCATGAACCGAGCCAAAGGCAGAGGCTTAACCCGCTGAGCCACCCAGGTGCCCCGTTTATTCACTTTTTTTACCTACATTCTGTAAAGTTTACTTTCTTGGTGTACAATTTAGGAATTCTATCAAATGTACAGTCATGTGACTACAACCACAATCAAGGTACAGTATAGTTCCACTATATTACTTTGCTAAGACTACTGTAACAAAATAACACCAACTGGATAGCTTACATAACAGAAATTTATCATCTCATGGTTCTTAAGGCTAGCAGTCTAAAATCAAGATGTAGGCAAGGTGGGTTCCTTCAGGGTTATATGATCAGAATCTATTCCAGGCCATTCTCCTTGACTTGCAGATGGTTATCTTCTCCCTACATCTCTTCACACTGTCTTTTCTCTATGACTATCTGTGTCCAAATTTAAGTTTTTGTTAGGTAGTCATATTAGATTAGGGCCCACACTACTGCCTTTATTTTAACTTGATTTTCCCAGTAAATTCCCTGTCTCTGAAAAAGGTCACATTCAGAGGCACCAAGAGTTAGGAATTTGTGTGGAACACAACATAACATCCACTAAATCCAAAAGTTCTTTTATATTGCCACTATGTAATCTATACCCTTTGTAGCCACTGATCTCTTCTTTTCCTATAGTTTTGTCTTTTCCAGAAGATAATTATTTTAATGACATTTTGATATATAAATGGAATTATGTAGCATGTAATTATTTGTCACTTTCCACTTAATGTTTCGAACATTTTTTTTATGTATCAGTACTTTGTCCTTTCTTTGTTGCTGAGTAGTGCTCTACTGTATAGATATACCATAGTTTATCCATTCACCAGTTGAAGAGCATTTGGTTTCTTTCAGGGTTTTTGATACTAATGAATTAAGGCACTAAGTTATTAGTAAATTTTGGTACTGGATACCTTCTTTAAAAAAAAAAGATTTTATTTATTTATTTGAGAAAGAGAGAATGAGAGCTTAAAGGGGGGAGGGTCAGAGGGAGAAGAAGACTCCCCACTGAGCAGGGATCCCAATGTGGGACTTGATCCTGGGACTCCAGGATCATCCTGAGTCAAAGGCAGTCACTTAACCAACTGAGCCACCCAGGGGCCCCAACATACCTTATTCTTATATTACTTTGTATTTTCTCAATGAGGTTGTTATTTAATATGTTAAAACACCTTAAGAAACACCACAGATATGGAACCTAAACTTTTAAAATCTATTTACACTACTTTTGTGGCCCTCTATTATTCTATGCCTTTGCCTCTTATAGTTAAATGTAACTACTATCCTAAGATGACCATTCCCTGGAGTAACCAGCATTCTGAAATTATCACCCCATTTATGAGATTTACATCCCAAAATACAGCATGTGTCAAATGTCATAAATGTATGATCACTGCAAAATGAAGATCGTCAATTTTCCACACTACAATGACAAAATCCTCACTTCTAAATATATCCTACCTCTTACACTTAGCCAATTTCACATTTTAGGTTCACCAGAATTCCACTTCCATATGCTACACACTGTATGCATTAACAATACACTTTGGCTACAAATAACAGACATCCTAAAAATATTTTAAACAACTAATATTTTTTATTTATCTTGTGTAATAAAATGTATAGTGGTAGGATAGGATCTTTGTATCATTTGTCTTTTTCATTCGCTGAATAAAATCTTGGTACCAAGATGCCCACTTCACTTCCAGGACTTTCAGTTTGTATAGTAAGCATGAAACAAGAAAATGAGCAGTTGACACTTGTAGATTTCTGTGAAGTGATCATTGGCTAGAATTATGTAGTATGTACAATATTGTCTACAAGGGCAATTGATGTGTTCAGCTTTATAGCTTCTATGCTTCATGGAGGATAATGTGAATGGTGTTGTGAATGACTTTTGTGTAGCTACCTTAATGATTTTTCTAATGGGAAATAACTGATAACCATTCTCTGAATCTTAGGTATCCCCAAATATCTTTCTTTTACTCTAGTAAGAAGATTTCTTGACTGAGTGTAGGATTCTTGTATGGCAGCTCATTTCTTTCAATGTTTTATAAATGACACTCCACCACCTTCTAGTTTCCAGGGTCACAATTGAAAAGTCTGGTTCCAATTTGATTATAATCTAAAAGATAACTAGTTCTTTTTTCCCTGGGAACATGTAAGGGGTTTTTTGTTTTTTCTGAAGAGCTTAAGAATTCATCACTTTGTGAGTGAAAGAGTTTTATTTCATACAACAAGTGATAACTTGGACAGTTATTCCTTTCCAACTGCATGCTTTGATCTTTCTCCAACCCAAGAAAATACTTTTGATCCTTTGTTTAAATATTAACCACTTTTCCTTCTGTTCTTTTTCCTCAGAACCCATTATTCATAAAAAAGTTCTTCTTTCAAATCTTCTCTTGCTTTTCTGAGTCTCCTGTCTTAATGTTACTATGTAATTTAATTACCACTTGTGATTCTCTAGTCTATAATACTAAACCTCAGTAGTGACTGTTTCTTCTTTAAAATCCATTATGTTTTTTGAAAAAAAATCCGAAAACCAGAAATTAGTTATATTATTAGATTGCTTGTTCAAGATTATATTTTTCTTCCTCTGAAGCTTTATTTCATAGCCATATCTCTTAATTTTCTTTATCTTCTCTTCCTTTACCTCTGAGTGTTAAATACTTTTTTCTGTTTGGATCAAGATTTATTATTAAAATACATTAAATTATGACAGGCATGCAGTATCTGCCATCATATATTGGGACCTAGTACACCTGAAACAAGCATCCCTGATCCAACTTTGTTTTATATTTATTGACCTTCTGCAGCAGGGGAGATTCAATCTTGTTCCTAGAGATCTTTCTTAGACTAGAATACAAGGAAAAACAGCTCATTCACATATTTCAGTGCTCCACATGTCTCTCAGTGCCAAACCTTCTAAAGATATATGATATTTTGGGGTCATTTCTCAGGCTTCCAGTACCCCCTGCAGTGGGAAAGAGGAGGACCTGGAAAAAAACACATTTTGATTAATATCTCTACTGGAAAACTATCAGAAGCCAGCATCCCTCTTTAGCTTAGATAGCCATGGTTTCATTTGCTACTTGGTTAATAGAAACTGTTTTCTTGGAGTTGAGATTGGAAGAATGGAAACTGTGTTTGGATTGCCATGTTCCCAGAGTACCATTTTTCTACAGTATTCTTATTTTAAAGTCATATATTTTTCTTCTATTGTTTTTGTTGGGTTGGAATAAGTTAACATTTTAATTACTGATTTTTTTGTTGTTGTCTTAGTTTTGCTTTTTCCTTTGCATTTTGGATTATAATCTCTAGGTTGTGAATGGAAGCTTGTCTTATATTTTCATGTGTTCCCTCTTGTTCTCTTTTCTAAAATTTCCCATCCTACTCTCACAGTGAATTTTCTTTCTAGGTTCTCCTGGATCTCAAATACCAGGTACAAGAAAACTATGAGGTCTTAGTTTTATCCTACAGTGATAATACTGACATTATAGATCTCTCTGCTAAGAAGTAAGTTGGGCTTTCTGTATTTGCTACAAACTTTTTCTGCTTAAATCTATTATTGTTGATAGAAAAGAAAACTAAAAAAAAAATCAGTTTACACTTTGACCTGGTGCACAATTATACATGTATATATGTGTATGTCATGAAGATAAACTTCACAAATCATACACAGATGTACTGGATACTATATAGTAATTTATTTTGAAAAATACTGATTTTGCCATAATAAAGTGATTTCAAATTCATACTGGGTTGCAACTTGCTGTTTGAGGAATGGTGATCCAGCTTCTCTGAGTGTGAAGCTTTATTAAACCATGTCTCTGGGGCACCTGGGTGGCTCAGTGGGTTAAGCCTCTGCCATCGGCTCAGGTCATGATCTCAGGGTCCTGGGATCAAGTCCTGCATCATGTTCTCTGCTCAGCCCGGAGCCTGCTTCCTCCTCTCTCTCTCTCTCTGCCTGCCTCTCTGCCTTCTTGTGATCTCTCTGTGTCAAATAAATAAATAAAATCTTTTAAAAAATAAATGAAAAATAAAACATGTCTCTGAAGGGTGTATCTCTAGTTTTTATCCAGTCATTTTTATGGGTAGTGGAACTTTCTACACTATCAGATGTCAAGCAATGGATCTGGTTCAAGTTGTTTCTAAAGGGTTATGTGGCCATGCAGCAGATATTTCTGGAGTTTAGAAAGCTTGAGGTGCCTTACCCCCACCCACTGCTACATTTTACTATTCCGTAATGATCCATAAAAATATTTGTCTTATTTTTAATGCAAAGGATTATCTATTTTTGCTATATGTTTATAGACCAGAGGGATATTCATGAATTTAATTTAGGACATTAACCTTAATAGAATTAATGAAATTGATCAATTTATAGAGACTTAAGAATTTCAAATATCAAAGTAGTATGAAGTATATATGGATATAAAATATAAAATAATATTTAAGAGCAATTTATTCATGAAAAAACTCATATAATAAAGTGAGTGATGTATGAATAAAAAACAGTTCAAGTAAGTGGTAGGAAAAATAAATACTTGCCATCTTAAATTTATAAAATATTTCTATGCACTTCTTTATGTTTCTAAAAATAACAGATTTTAGCACTTTTTCTTCTCTAATGATCATTTGTGCTGTTCTCTAGTCTATACTTTGTATCCATGACTGAGCTCCATGTACTGCTTACCTCATAAGAATGTCATCAAAAGAAAAATTAGATCAATGTTGTGAAAGTACTCCCAGTACAGCAAAAGAAATATATTATGTAAATGCAGCATACGATTACTGTTAGCAATATTATTATCCATAAGAAGGCCAAATAAGCTTTATCTAAGAGCTATGTAAGTGAATGACTCTAAAAAAGTGTTGTTTAATGTTCCACTTAGGTAAGCATTAAATAAAGTTGCCAGTACATATTTTCCTTTAATTATGAAATATGAGAGCAATGCAGAATTTTACTTGCCTTTTCTTGTCATATAATATTTACATGCTCATTTTCCTCCTTCTCTGTAATGACTTTAATATGTGTTTACATAGTGATTTCCATTTACTAAAAGCTTCACAATCATTTATTAGTCAATATTTTCTTCAACATACACAATAATTTACTCAATAAATTTCAATAAGCTTTATATACAAGATGATAAGACTACTGGGTCCTTTACTTACTAATAAGTAAGCTTACTTATAAATATAAAAAATTGCAAGAAAACCAAGCTATTTCAGGTTGCACAGTCAGTGGCAGAGCTAAAATTAGAACTCAAATTCTACCTTTCATCGTCTATACTAGTTCTTCTTAATTTGGGGATTTGAAAACACTGCTGGGCAAATTTTTTTTTTTTCTTTAAAATCTTAGCTTCTGTGGTAATAGTGAGACATAGCCTAAGATGACGAATCAGATATAAATTAAATACAGTGATCATACTTTCCTCCCTGGAAACTAAAGAAATGCCTTATAACATACAAGAAATGTCTATTCTTTTTTTTTTTTTAACTAAAGAAAGTCACATAGCATATGATATGCTTATTTGCAATAGTAATATTTTAAAGATAGATTAAGTTTGTGAAACATCTTCCAAATATTTGGCCATTGAATCCTTTTATTAAAAACTTTAATATCAATGGTTCTCT
Source organism: Lutra lutra (assembly GCF_902655055.1). NCBI lineage: Eukaryota > Metazoa > Chordata > Mammalia > Carnivora > Mustelidae > Lutra > Lutra lutra. Next base: position 136,464,837 of record NC_062281.1, read on the forward strand.
GGTATGGATTGTTTGTATCCCCCCAAAATTCATGTTGAATCCTAATCTTCAAGGTAATGGTGTTTGCAGGTATGGTGTTTAAGAGGTTATTAAATCATGAGGGTTCAGCTCTCATAAATGGTATTAAAGCCTTTAAAATAAGACATGGGAGAGAGAATCTCTGTTGGCCACATGAGGATATAGTAAGAAGGCAACTATCAACAAGCCAGGAAGTGGGCTCAAACCAGAACTTGACCATGCTCTGACCCTGATCTCAAACTACTAGTCTAAAGAGTTGTGGGAAGTAAATTTTGCTGTTGAAACCACTCAGTCTAAGATATCTAAAAGCCTTAACTAAGACATCTTCAAAACGTAATTAAAACTAAATATTGATATTTAGACTCTGTGCTCCATTTATAAGGTGTGAGGATATATATTCCATTTACAGTTGACTACTGTAAAGTTGAACTTGTCAGTCTGCATTTATTATTTCAAAAGTTGGACATTCAAGTCCTACATTTTTAGAACAGTAGTACATTTAGAAGTATGATGGTTCCAGAAGTATGATGGTTCCTGATATTCATGTCCATAATCCACTTGACTGACACTGATTAACAATGATTCAAAGAGAACTATCATTTTACATAACATTTACTATCATAATTGACCATTTGTTCCCAAACATAGACAGTGAACTAGAACAAACTATAGAATATTAATAAGAACTTCTGCTCTAGTATGTTCAGGATAGAACCTAGAAATCAGGGTGCCAAGGTGGCTCAGTTGTTATTAAGCATCTGCCTTCTGCTGGAGTCATGATCCCAGGGTCCTGCAATCAAGCCCTGCATTAGACTCCCTGATCAGTGGGAAGCCTGCTTCTCCCTCTCCCACTCCCCATGCTTGTGTTCCCTCTTTCACTCCCTGACAAATAAATAAAATCATTTCAAAATACAAAAAAAAAAAAAACACAAAAAAAACAACAACAAAAAAACAACAACCTAGGGGCGCCTGGGTGGCTCAGTGGGTTAAAGCCTCTGCCTTCGGCTCAGGTCATGATCCCAGGATCCTGGGATCGAGCCCCACATCCGGCTCTCTGCTCCACAGGGAGCCTGCTTCTTCTCTCTCTGCCTGCCTCTGCCTACTTGTGATCTGTCAAATAAATAGATAAAATCTTAAAAAAAAAAAAAAGAAAAAAAACCCCTAGAAACCATTATTTTTTACAAATGTCTAATTCTGTTGAATTTAGAAACCATAAAATCTAATTTTTTTAATGCTGCTTTGCAAAAATTATGAAATGGGAAGTGAGGCAAAGGTTCAATACTTGTCTCTCACTCTTCATTACTTGTTAAGTTTGAAGGGTTGATATACAGTCACGCAAATGAGAACTGCATCACTTTGTTTCCCCAGCCATCTCTTCTTCCCACAATTTCTCATCAATCAGAAAGGCTTCTTTTAAGTGTCTAAAAAGACTCTGGTTAGGTCAACTCTTTTGTGATTTGTTGTTTGCCTTCCTATCTCTTCCTAGGGTCATAATGTAAGAATAGCTCCCTAAAATATTATTTTTGCTGGAGAAATGTGAACCCTTATTCAGCATTTTCAAGGTATCATGACTTTGGAATCTCCATTATTTCATAAATATTCATTGAACATCTACTAGGTACCAAACAACACCAGATTCAACAAAAACAATGGTATCTTGTATTAATTAAGTTAGGTCCCATGAAAATAATTATAAACACATTCTAAATTCTAAAAAGGAATTCACTTGTAGTAAGAGTTTATTTCAGTGGATAAAATTAATTGTATATCTTCACTAAAGTAGATTTTTAAAGATATTCATTCATTGGGGATAGGGGGAGAGGCAGAGGGAAAGGGAGAAGCAGACTTCCTGATGAGCAGGGAGCCCAAAATGGGGCTCCATTCCAGGACCTGGAGATCATGACCTGAGCCAAACACAGATGTTCAATCATCTGAGCCATCCAGGTGCCCCTAAAGTAGATTTTTTAAAAAGGAGATTTCAAAGACACTAACAATATTTCATTCCAATTTTTAGTTATTCCATCTAATACACAAGAATACACAAGGTCTTTTGGTTTTAGATGAGGGAATTGATTCCGATCAGAGTAATACCTACAATTACTTCATTTTTTTAAGAACAAAGCTAAACTGGTGTCATTCAATTCTCATAGGTATTCATAGTTTGAAATGTAGTTATTTTGTGTGTGTGTATATATCAACCTTAATTTTAATAAGCTATTTTATTGGGGATTCAGGACTGTATCCTCTTAAATTTCTATTTACATTATGTTCTGCCCACACTGCTCATTTAGCATGGAATATTAGTACCCAAATAATAATACAAACATTAAGCAATGTATTAATAGGAAAAGATAGGCTTTTTCTCTTGATATAATAGTTTAAACTTAGATTAATGAAATGTTATCATGTTCTAGGTGCTACACTTAATATTTCAAATCATTATTTAACACTCAAAACTATCCCATGTTGCACATGAGGAAACTAATATGCATAGATATTGCATAGCTAATGCAATGTTTCATACTTAGACTCAAGTAGAACTGTTTCTCAAAAAATTCTCAGTTAAATCTTTTTAGAGCTAACAAAATACATTTTTGTTTTTCAGAATGCACTTTGGTGCCATGAGAAAAGTATTTTTCTGGTAGCTATAATTATTTCTAAACTATGTGTGAATAAGTAGTGTTTAGAAAGAACAGGTGAATAGTTTTTTTTCTTCAAAAATAGTAACAACAATTGCTATTGACTCCATCTTATCTTTCCAAGAAGTAACCATTCTTCAGTATCAAGTTCAACCTTCTCTCTCATAAACTCTCTGGATTCTAATACCTAATTTCCTTGAATCCTGGTAGCAATCTGTGATTTTTCTTAATATTTCATCTCCTATGACAATCTCACTAAAGAACTTTTGAGGCTATATTTGTTGTAATTATAAGTCACCTTTAATGAAATGGAAATACCTTGTTGAGTTGGTCTCTATTGGTATCTATCTCATCTTAAATTCAAGCAAGTCAAGTTTTTTTTAATGGAAGTATATTTGAAAAAATATTTTAGTTTCAGGTATACAACATAGTGATTTGACAATAAATTCCATTACTCTGTCATTATATGTATATAAGTATAGTCATGAAACATCATTATAGTATTATTGATTATATTATATACTATACATTTTATCTCCATAAATTTTATAACTAGAAGTTTGTACCATTAATTCCCTTCTCCTTTCCCATTCCCCCAAAATCCTCCCCTCTAGTAACTACCAGTTAGTTTGTTCTCTGTTTTTAAGTCTGTTTACATGTTTCATCTTTTTAGGTTCCACAAAGAAGTGAAATTATATGGAATTTTTCTCTAACTTCACCTAGCACAATACTTCCAAGGTCCATTGGTGTAGTCACAAATGTCAAAATTTGATTGTCTATGGATGAGTATAGTTCATTTGATATTTATATACCATTATCTTCTTTAGCCACTCATAAATCAATGGGTATGTGGGTTGCCGCCATCTCTTGGCTATTATAAATAATGCTGTAATAAATAAAGGGGTGCATATCACTTTGAATTAGTATTTTCATTTGCCTTGGGTACATACTCAGAAGGAGATTGCTGGATCATGTGGTATTTCTATTTTTAATTTTTTTTTTAAAGATTTTATTTATTTATTTGACAGACAGAGATCACAAGTAGGCAGAGAGGCAGGCAGAGAGAGAGGAGGAAGCAGGCTCCCCGCCGAGCAGAGAGCCCGATGTGGGGCTCGATCCCAGGACCCTGGGATCATGACCTGAGCCGAAGGCAGAGGCTTTAACCCACTGAGCCACCCAGGCGCCCCTCTATTTTTAATTTTTTTAAAGGAATCTCCACACTGTTTTCTGTAGTGGTCACATTAATTTACATCTGCACCAGCAGTATATGAACACTCCTTTTCCTCCACATCCTCACCAATGTTTGTTATTTTTTTGTCTTTTTGGTAATAGCCAATCTGGTAGGTATGAGGGGATAGCTCATTGTGATCTTGATTTCCATTTCCTTGATGATTACTGATGTTGAACATCTTCTCATGTGCCTGCTGGCCATCTGTTGGTCTTTTGGGGAAAATGTCTATTTACATTCTTTGCCATTATTTATTAGGTTGTGTGGGTTTTTGTTTTTGTTTTTTGATGTTGTGTTGTATAAGTCCTTTACATATTTTAGATATTACTTCTTATTGGATGTATGATTTGTAAGTATCTTTTCACACTGCATTTTGTTTTGTTGAATATTTTCTTCACCTTGCAGAGCTTATTATTTTGGTGTAGTCCCAACTGTTTGTTTTTGTTTCCCATATCCATAAGTATCTTGCTAAAGCTGATGTCCAAGAGATTATTGAATATTTTTTATAGAGTTTTATGCTTTCAGGTCTCACATTAAGGTTCTTTAATCTTTTGCATTTATTTTTGAGTATAAGAAAACAGTCTAGTTTTCCCAACACCATTTATTGAAAAGACAGTCTTTTTCCCATTGTACATTCTTGATGCATTAGGAATGGGTTTATTTCTGGACTCTCTGTACTGTTCTGTTGATCTGTCCATTTTTGTGCCAGTACCACACTGTTTTGATTATTATAATTTTATAGTAGGTCTTGAAGTCTGAGTTTGTCATACTTCCAGCTTTGTTCTACTTTCTCAAGATTGGCTATTCAAGATCTTGTGTGGTTCCATACAAATTTTATAAGCAACCTAATTCTGTGAAAAATGTTCATATTTTGATAGGTACTGCATTGAATCTATAGATTGCTTTGGGTAGTATGGATATTAAAAATGTTAGCTCTTTAAATTAATGAGCATGACCTATCTTTCCATTTTCTTGTGTTGTTTTCAATTTATTTCACCAATATCTTATTGCTTTCATAATATATGTCTTTTACCTTCTCGGTTAAATTTATATCTAAGTGGGATTTTTTAAAAAAAATTTCTCTTTCTATATATATACTCATAATGAAGGATCAGAAACATATTTCCATATATTACTTTTGTAGCCTGCAACTCTACTGAATTCATTTATTCTAATAGTTTTTTTTTTTTTTTGGTGGAGTCTTTAGTGTTTTCTATATTTAGTATCATGTCTTCTACAAGCAGTGATAGTTTGACTTTTTCCATACCAATTTGGATAACTTTTCTTTTTCTGGTTTGATTGCTGCAGCCAGGACTTCCAGTATTATGTTGGATAAAAGTGGTAAGAATGGACATCCTTGTATTCCTCCTGATCACAGAAGGAAAGATTCTGTTTTTTTCTACCATTGAGTAAGATGTTAGCTGGGGATTTTTTATATATGGCTTTTATTTTGATGAGGTATGTTCCCTATAAACCCACTTTGTTGAGAGTTTTATCATGACTGGATGCTGTATTTTGTTACATGCTTTTGCTGCATCTGTTGAGATAACCACATGGTTTTATCCTTCTTCTTGTGGAGGTGATGTCCACATTAATTGACTTGGGAATCAAATCTTTCCTTGTATCCCTGCTATAAATCCTGCTTGATCCTGGTGAAAGATCGTTTTAAAGTATTGTTGAACTCAGTAATATTTGTTGAGGATTTTTCAAGTATGTTTCAGAGATATTGGCCTATAGTTTTCCTTTTTGTGTGTCACCTTTGCCTGGTTTTGGTATCCAGGGTAATGCCGACTTCATAAAATGAATTTTGAGGTTTTCTTTCCTATTCTCTATTTTGGAATATTTTGAGTAGAATTACTATTAACTCTTCTTTAAATGTTTGGTAGACTTCACTTTAAAGTCATATGCTCCTGGACTTGTTTGTTGAGAGTTTTTGATTATTGATTCAATTTTGTTACTAGAAAAGTACCTGTTTTTCTGATTCAGTATTGGATGATCATATGTGTCTAGGAATTTATCCATTTCATCTATGTTATCCAATTTATTGGCATATAATTTTTCATAATATTCTCTTATAATTGTATTTCTGTTGAGGTTTTGTTTCTTCTATTGCTATAAACTTCCCTCTTAGACACAGCAAAAGCAGTTCTGGTGTGTTTCAGTGACCTATTGATTGTTTAGTAGCATATATTTTTTTAAAGATTTTATTTATTTGACAGACAGATCACAAGTAGGCAGAGAGAGAGGAGGAAGCAGGCTTCCTGCTGGGCAGAAAGTGTGATGTGAGACTTGATCCCAGGACCCTGAGATTATGACCGGAGCCATAGGCAGAGGCTTTATCCCACTGAGCCACCCAGGTGCCCTTGTTTAGTAGCATATTAAACCCCCAGGTGTTTGTGAGTTTTTCCCATTTTTTTCCCCTTGTAATTGATGTCTAGTTTCAAAGTGTTGTGGTTGCAATAGATGCTTTGATAGGATTCCAATCCTCTTTCATCTACTGAGATTTGTCTTATGGCTTAACATAAATAATTTGTATTCTGCTGGTTTTGGAGGGGATATTATGTATATATCTGGTCTGTTGTATCATTCAAAGCCACTGGATGAGCTATCTATTGATGTAAAAGGGATATTGAAGTACCCTATTATTTTATTACTGTCAATTTCTCCCTCTTATGTCTTTCAATATTTGCTTATGTACTTAGGTGTCTCTATCTTGGATGCATAGATATTTACTATTGTTATGACCTCTGGTTAGCTGGATCTTTTTATCATTGTATAATATCTTTTGTCTCTTGTTACAGTCTTGTTTTAAAGTCTATTTTGTCTTTGATAAAGCCAGAATAGCAATAATTACTTATTTTTTCTTCTATTTACTTAAATTATCTTTTTTTATCCTTTCACTTTCAGTCTGTATGTGTCTTTAGGTCAGAAGGGAGTCCTGCAGGCAGCATACAGATGGGGCTTTTTTTTTTTAATCCATTCAGTTATCCTAAGTCTTTTGACTGGAGCATTTAGTCTACTTATATTTAAAGCAATTGTCAATAGGTTTGTACTTATTGCCACTTTTGTAGTACTTTCTATTCCTTTATTTTGCTTTCTTCCTTCAGGAAACACCTGGCTCTGGTATCTCTGGTACTAAGAGACCACAGGTATCCTTAACTATTTTCAAGACCAGAGATGTAGAAAGAAGCATAGACAAAATGAGGAACAGAGGAATATGTTCCATATGAAAGAACAAGACAAAACCACAGCTAAATGGAGATAAGTCATATACAATATACAGAGTTCAAAGTAATGGTCAAACTCACTGAACTTGAGAAAAAAGAACTCAGAACTTCAACAGAGATATAAAATACAAAATACACTAGATGGAATCAACAACAGATTCGAAGATGCAGAAGAACAGATCTGGGAAGCAAGGTAATGGAAATTTGCAATGGTGAACAGCAAAACAAACAAACAAACAAACAAAAAAAAAAAACAAGAAAAACAGAGAATAGGTTCAGGGAATTCTGTCACATCATCAAGCATAATAACATTCACATAATAGGAATCTCAGAAGGAAAAGAGAGGTCAATAGAAAATTCCCAAATCTGGAGCAAGAAACAGACATCCACATCCAGAGAACACAGAAAGCTCCTAATAAGAATATTCCAAGGCTGTCTACACCAAGACACACAATGATAAAGATGACAAAAATTAATGACAGAGAATATTAAAGGCAGCAAGAGGAAAGAAGATATTTAAATACAAAAGAAACCCTGTAAAGCTATCAGCTGAGTTTTCGCCAGGGAATGGCATGGTATATTCAAAAAGCTGAGAAGAAAAAAACCTACAATCCAAATTACCTTTCCCTCTAGTTTACTCCATAAGGTTGTCATTCAGAATAAAGCTTCCAAGACAAGCAAAGTTAAAGGTATTTGTTTCCACTCAACCAGCTTTATAAGAAATGCTGGAGTGCCTGGGTGGCTCAGTCAGTTAAATGTCCAACTCTTGGTTTCAGTTCAGGGTTGGGAGATTGAGCTCATGCTCAGCCCAGAGTCTGCTTAAAGATTCTCTTTCTCAAATAAATATTAAAAATAAATGTTAAGGGACTTTTTAAAAGCCAAATAAAAGGCCCTAATTAGCTGTAAGAAATTATGATAGAGAAATATTCTACAGATAAAAGCAAACGTATAGTAAAGGTGGTGGATTAATCACTTACAAAGCCAGTATGGAAATTAAAACACAAAAATGGTAAAATCAATTGTATCTACAAAACCTAATCTAGGGATACAAAAAATGAGTGCTTTAGAGTATCTTTGAACTTAGGCAACCATCGACTTAATACAGATTATTAAACTTATATGATGTAATATATGATCCCAATAGTAACCTTTCTAAAATATCTCTAGGATACAAATCCAAGTAAACTAATAACACTAAAGAAAGCCATCAAACCACAAAGGAAGAGCGTAAAAGGGAATAGAGAAGAACTATAAAAATGTACAAAAAACAATTAAGAAAATGGCAATAAGTACATATCAGTAATTACTTTAAAGGTAAATGAACTAAATGCTATACTAAAAAAATGAGGTAATTGAATGAGTAAAAAAACACACCCATCTATATGTTGCCTACAAGACTCACTTAAGACCTAAAGACAATTTACAAATAAAACTAAAGAAATGGAAAAAGTTATCCCATTCAAATGGAAGCAAAAAAACCAGAATAGCAATATTTATATCAAACAGACTTTAAAGCAAAGACTGTAGCAAAAGACAAAAGGTGTTATTTGTTGATAGAGATCAATCCAGTTGGAGGTTATAACAATTTTAAATATCTGTGTATCCAATATAAAGCACCAAAATCTCCAATATTATAATATTATTATTAATATATTTATAATATAAAGAAATAAAGGGAGAAATTGAAAACAATACAATAATATTTGGGAATTTTAATATTCCCCTTTTTTTTAAGAGGCTGGGGAGTGGGGGAGGGCAGGGAGAAAGTGAGAGAGCATCTTAAGCAGCCTCCATGCTCAGGGCAGAGCCCAACATAGGGCTCAATCTCACCACCATGAGATCATGACCTGAGCCTAAATCAACAGTAAAATGCTTAACTTACTGAGCCACTATGACAAACTTAACATCTCTCTTAATCAATGGCTGGCCTTTGAGACATAAAATCAACAAGGAAACAATGGCTTTGAATAAAATATTAGTTCAGATGGACTTAATAATAATACACAAAGAACATTTCACCCCAAAACAGTGGAATACACATTCTTTTCATGTGCACATGGAACATTCTCCAGGACAAATAATAAACTAGGCCACGAAACAATTTTCATTAAATTTAAGAAGATTGAGATCATATCAAGTATCTTATCCAATCACAAATTAATAGAAAAAAATTGGAAAAAAAAAAACCACACAGAGGCTAAATAACATGCTACTAATCAAACAATCAGTCAAGAAAGAAATTAAAGACAGTATAAAAAAAGAAAACCAACCCACACATGAAAACACAATGATCCCAAATCCTTTGGGATGCAGCAAGAGCAGTTCTAAGAGTGAAGTTTAGAGTGTTACAGGTCTACCTCTAGAACCATAAAAATATCTTAACTTAAAAGACTTAGACATACAAAGCTGGGAGTAGAAGGAAGGAAATAATAAAGATTAGAGTGGAAATAAATGAAATGCAGACTTAAAAAAACAATAGAAAAATAATCAATGAAACCAAGACTTGGTTCTTGGGAAATAAAATTGGTGGTATTTCATCACACTCATCAAGAAAAAGGATGCAAATAAATAAAATGAGAAGTGGAGGGAGTAAAATAACAACTTATACCACAAAAAATTATAAGAGAATGCTATGAAATATTTTATGTTAAAAATTAGAATACTTAAATGAATAAAATTATAGGAACATACAATCTTCTAATACTGAATCAGAAAGAAAAAATTTGAACAGACTCTTTATTATTAAGAAAACTGAATCTGTCATCAAAAATCTCCCATTAGACAAAAGTCCAGGACCAGATGGCTTCATAAGTGAATTCTGCTAAACATTAAAAAAAAAAAAAGTTAATGCCTATTCTTCTCAAACTCTTCCTAAAAATATAGGGAAGTTAAACTTCCAGATTCATTGTATAAGGACAGCATTACTCTCATACTAAAACCAGGAAAAGACCCTACAAAAAAAGAGAAAACCATAGGCCTATATCTCTGATGAACATAAATAGAAAAATCATCAACAAAATATTACCCAAAAAAGTTCTACAATATATTAAAAGGATCATTCACCATGATTAAATGGGATTTATTCCAGTGATGCAATCAATATGATACATTTTAAGTTCAAAGAATAAGGTTGAAAATCATATGATCCTTTTAAGAGATGCAGAAAAAGCATCTGACCAAACAACATCTGTTCATGATAAAAATTCCCAACAAAGTAGGTTTAGAGGAAACATACCTCAAATATAATAAACACCATATATGACAAACCCACAGCTAACATTACATTCAATGGTGAAGCACTGAAAACATTTCTTCTAAGATCAGGAGCAAGACAAGAATGTCCATTCTCACTTCTATTCAACATAGTACTAGAAGTTCTAGATGTAGTAATCAGACAATAAAAACAAATAAAAATATCCAAATTGAATAGAAGTAAAACTATCACTATTTGCAGATGGCATAATGCTATATATAGAAAACCCTAAAGATTACACACACACATACACACACACAAAACCTGTTAGAATAAGTGAATTCAGTAATGTTTCAGGATAAAAGAATAATATATAGAAATATATAGATATATATAGATATATATAGATATATAGATATAGATTTCTACAAATAGTGAAGTAGCAGAAAGAGAAAATAAGAATCCTATTTACAATTGCATCAAATGAATAAAGTACTTGATTATATATCTAACAAGGGGGTGAAGGCCTATATTCTGAAAACTCTAAAACATTGATCAAAGAATAGAAGCAACACAAGGAAATGGACAGATACACCATGCTTATGGACTGAAAAAGTTAACAATTTTAAATGGCCATACTAACTAAAACAATCCACAGATTCAATGCAATCCCTATCAAAATAACAACAGCATTTTTCTCACAGAACTGAAATAAATACTTCTAGTTTGTGTGGAGCCACAAAATAACTTGAATAGCCAAAGCAATCATGAGAAAGAAGAAAAAAACTGAAGGTATCACAATCCCAGATTTCAAGATATACCACATAGCTATAGTAACCAAAACAGTATGATACTGGGGCACCTGGGTGGCTCAGTGGGTTAAAGCCTTTGCCTTCGGCTCAGGTCATGATCCCAGGGTCCTGGGATTGAGCCCCACATTGGGCTCTCTGCTCAGCGGTGAGCCTGCTTTCCCCCTCTCACTCTGCCTGCCTCTCTGCCTACGTGTGATCTCTGTCAAATAAATAAATAAAATCTTTAAAACAAAACAAAACAAAAAATAGTATGATACTGACACAAAAGCAGAGACTGATCAACAGGACAGAATAATGAACCAAAAATAAACCCATGCATATAAAGTTGATTATAACAAAGGAAGCAAGAATCTACAATGAGGAAAAGACTGTCTTTTCAATAAATGGTCTTGGGCAAACTGGACAACCACATGCAAAAGAAAAACTGGACCACTTTCTTACACCATACAAAAAATAAACTCAGAATGGATTAAAAACCTAAATGTGAATCCATAAAACTCCTATAAGAAAACATAGGCAATAGTCTCTCTGACATCAGCCTTAGCAAGATAATTATGGATATGTCTACTCACACAAGGAAAACAAAAGCAAAAATAAACTATTGAGAATACACTAAAATATAAAAGCTTTGTACAGCAAAGGAAGTCATCACAAAAAACAAAAGGCAACCTATTGAATGGGAGAAGATATTTGAAAATGTTATATCCAATAAGAGGTTAGTATCCAAAATATATGAAGAATTAATAAAACTCAACAGTAAAAAATCAATATTAGAATATAAAAAATTAAAATATTAAAAAATGGGCAAAAGACCTCAGCAGTTTTCCACAGAAGACATAAAGGTGACAAACAGAAGAGCATATACTCAAACTTCACTAATTGTCAGGGAAATGAAAATCAAAACCAAAATGAGTTATCAGCTCACACTAGTCAGAATAGCTAGTATCAAAAAAGATAAAAAATAACATGTTGGTGAGGATATAGAAAAGGAAACCTTCATGTGCTGTTTGTAGTGGGAACGTAAATTGGTGGAACCACTGTGGAAGAGTAGGAAGTTTCCTAAAAAAAAAAAAAAAAAAAAATTATAAATACAAATACCATAGGAACCAGTAATTATACTTCTGGGCATTTACCCAAGGCAAATGGAAATACTAATATGAAAAGACATATTGTACCTCTAGATTTATTGCAGCATTATTTATAATAGCCAAGATATGGAAGCAACCCAATTGTTCATAGATGAATGGCTAAAGAAGATGTGATAGGGCAGCTGGAAGTCTAAGTTGGTTGTGTCTGGCTTTGGGTCAGGTCATGATCCCAGGGTCCCTGAATAGAGCCCCATGTTGGGCTCTCCGCTCAACGGGGAGCCTACTTCTCCCTTTCCCTCTGCCTGCCGCTCTCCCTGCTTGTGCATGCGCGCTCTCTCTCTCTCTCTCTCTGCCAAATATATAAATAAATAAAATCTTAAAAAAAATAATATTAACCAGTTGGTAGGGGTGTGTGGGGGGGGATGGGGGAAGGGGATTAAGAGGTATAAATATCTTGTATCAACATGGATGGGACTGGAAGAGATTATGCTGAGTGAAATAAGTCAAGCAGAGAGAGTCAATTATCATATGGTTTCGCTTATTTGTGGAGCATAAGGAATAACACAAAGGACATGGGGAGATGGAGAGGATAAGGGAGTTGGGGAAAATTGGAGGGGGAGATGAACCATGAGACTGTGGACTCTGAAAAACAATCTGACGGTTTTGGAGAGGCAGGGGATGAGAGGTTGGGTGAGCCTGGTGGTGGGTATTATGGAGGGCATGTATTGCATGGAGCACTGGGTGTGGTGCATAAACAATGAATTCTGGAACACTGAAAAGAAATTTAAAAAATAGAATTTTTTTAAAAAGAGGTATAAATGTCCAGTTATGAAATAAGTCACAGACATGAAGCATACAGAATATAGTTAATATTATTGTAATAATATAGTATGGTGATAGTAACTATACTTAACCTTTCTATATAACTCTATTCTCTTTTCTTTTGTATTATTCATGTATATGAACACAAAACATTTTTATAATTACTTCATATAATTTTATAATTTAAAATGTTGAAATAAGAAAGCCAAGCAAGAATATATAGAACGTTTATTATACTAACCATCATAGTTCTGGTTCTCTTCATTTGTTCCAGTGGATTATACTTATTATCCAGTATCATTTCTTCCTTTCTAGTAACCCCCAGTTCTCTATTTAAGAGAATGTTTTTTATGTTTGTTCATTTTGTTTTTTAGGTTCCACATTTAAGTGAAGTCACTTAGAATTTGTCATTCTCTGATTAATTTCAGCTAGCACAATACCTCTAGGTTCATCTATATTGTGACATGTAGCAAGATTTTAGTCTTTTTTATGGTTAATATTCCATTGTATATATATATATGTGTGTGGATATATTTGTGTGTGCACCTATATATATATATATGTATATATATATATGCATGTGCACATATATACATGTGTATGTGTGTATGTATATATGTGTACACACACACACACACCCTTTTTTTAATTTAAAGATTTTATTTTTTATTTGGCAGAGAGAGAGCACAAGCAGGGAGAAACTGGTACCTCAAAAATAATAGTTGGAAACTTTAATATCATACTTCAGTAATGGACAGAACACCTAGGCAAAAGATCAAGAAGAGCCTGGAAGACTTGAACAAGTCTATAAACCAGCTGGAACCTAATAGACACCAATCCATCCAATGACAGTGCCATACTTTTTTTTTTCCCCTCATGTTCACATGAGACATTCAGCTAGATAAACCACAAAACAAGTTAGGCCATGAAATTAGCCTCGATAAATACAAAAGGATTGAAATCATATCTAGTTAATTTTCCTATAATGGAATCTAATGAGAAATCAATAAAAAAATGGGGAAAATCACAAGTGTGTGGAAATTTAAAAGCATACCCTTAAATGTTTAATATGTCAAAAAATCACAAGGATATGACTTTATTCATATATAGAACTTAGGAAACAAAATAACAACAACAAAAATAAAAAAGGATAGACAAACCAAAAAATTCTTTTAACTAAAGAGAACAAGCATGGTTACCAGAGGGGAGGTGTGTGGAGGGATGGGTCAAATAGGTGAAGGGAATTAAGAGTACACTTATCTGGATGAGCACTGAATAATGTATAGAATTGTTGAATCACCATATTGTACATCTGAAAATTAATATAACATTGCATGTTACTTACAATGGAATTAAAATTTTAAAATAGATTATAAATTAGAAAATATTGGGGCGCCTGGGTGGCTCAGTGGGTTAAGCCACTGCCTTCGGCTCAGGTCATGATCTCAGGGTCCTGGGATCGAGCCCCGCATCGGGCTCTCTGCTCAGCAGGGAGCCTGCTTCCTCCTCTCTCTCTGCCTGCCTCTCTGCCTGCTTGTGATCTCTCTCTGTCAAATAAATAAATAAAATCTTTAAAAAAAAAAAAAGAAAATATTTTGAAGAGAATTAAAAATATAATGCCCAAAAGTTGGAGGATATGACAAAGCACTGCTTAGAAGGAAATTTAAAGTTGTAAACCCCTGTATTTAGAAAGGATAAAGATCTCGTATCGGTAATCTAAACTCCCACCTTAAAATATGAGAAAAATAAGTGTATAGTAAACCTAACATAAGCAAAAATATTACTTTGAATAGAAATTAATGAAATCAATAAAAATTAATAGAGAAAAATTAACAAAAGTGGGTTATGAGAAAGACCAAAAACATTGATAGCTCTTATCTAGAAAGATCAAGAAAATAGAGAACTCTAAAAGTTACTAAGCTCAGGAATGAAAAAATGCATATCATTGCTAACCTTCCATAAGTGAAAGAAATCATATGGTAATATTATGAAATGCATGTTAACAAATTATGTATTTACATCTTACATACAGATGAAACAAATTCCTAGAAAGACACAAATTATGGAAATTCCATTAGAAATTTTTAAAAACTCAGAGCTAAACGATATGCCTACATAGCTTTACTGTGAATTCTACTAAATATTTAAAGAAGAATTAACACCAACCCTTCACAAACTTTTCCAACAAATAAAAAGCCCAAGGAATATTACCAACTCACTCTATAAGCCACTATTATCTTTATTCCAAATCTGTTCAAGATATCACAAGATTAAAAAGTTACAGAACAGTATCTTTTGTGAATACTGAAATAAAAATCCTCTAAAGCTGAATGTGGCAACATATAATAAGAATTATACAAACTGGGGTACCTGGGTGGTTCAGTCTGTTAAGCTTCTACCTTCACCTCATGTCACGATCCTGGGAATATAGGACTGATTCCCATGTCAGGGTCCCTGCTCAGTGGGTAGCATGCTTCTATCCTCTCTTTCTGTCTCTTCCCTCCATTCATGCTCTCTTGCTCTCTTTCTCAAATAAATAAATAGAATCTTTTTAAAAAGTTATATAAATGACATTTGTTACAAGAATGCAAGATTGCTTTAACTTCTGAAAATAAAACTATGTATTAACATATCAATAGAATAAAGTACAAAAAAACCCCACAAATACTAAAGGTTTGCAGAAAAAGCATTAAACAAAATCCAATACCCTTTCATAATAAAAACACAACAAATTAGGAATAGAAAGAAACTTATCCTCAATCTGTTAAAGGGTATCCAGCAAAACCTGGAGCCAACATTATATATACTGAGTAAAAACTGAATGATTTTCTCCTAAAATCATGGAAAAACAAGAATGTCTGCTCTTAAACCATTTCTGTTCAACATCCTAACAGAAGTTCTAACCATGGCAATTAGGCATAGAAATTTAAAAAGGGGGGGGGGGCGTAAAACAATCTCCATTTGCAGAGAACATAAATTTGTGGATAAAAATCTTAAAGAATCTGCTTTAAACAAACTATAGAATAAATGACTTCGCACATTTTTAGAATACAAGTCAAAATACAGAAAATGAATTCTAATTCTACACAATAACGATGAATGGTCAGAAAGTGAAATTAAGAGAATTCCATTACCATAGCATCAAAAACAATAAAACAGTAATATATTTAAAAGAAGATTAAGACTTGTAGATATAAACCTATAAAATATATTTGAAAGAAATTGAAGCCTAAATAAATGGTCATAGTTTCTTTTTGCTTAATAGTTCCTTGCTAAATTGATTTTCTTCTTTTCACACTCTACTATAAGCAACAGAGAGAAACCAAGCTATGCCTTCCAGTTGCTTGGAATCTCCTTAGCCATATATTCAAGCTCATGACTTAAATTCTGCTTTGTACCACTGAAAAAATGAAACATAACTTGGCCAAATTCTGTACCACTTCATAAAGATAGCCCTTCTGCCAGTTTTTAAATACAATGTTCCACATTTCCACCTGAGTCTTCTAGAGAAACATCTTTGATATTTCCAGCAACAGTCTGTTTCTGATGTCACTAAGATGATAGGAGTTTTCTCTACAGCTTTCCTTCTTTCTGAGCCATCACCAGAATAATGTTTAACATCCACAATTCTATCAACAATCACTTCAAGACAATCTAGGACTTCACTGTCAAATCCTACAAAATTGTTCTAGTCTCTATGCATTACCTATTTCCAAAGCCACCTCCACATTTTCAGGTATTTGTGGCACCTCAGTTCCTGGTATTAAAATCTATAACAGTCTTCTAGCACTTCTGTAATAAAGTACAGCAAACGGGTTACTTTAAAACAATAGAAATATATTCTCTCACAGTTCTGGAGGGACAAAATCTGAAATTGAAGTGTTAGCAGGTGTTGGTGTTCTGAGACTCTGGGATGCATTCTTTCCTTGCTTTTTCCTAGCTACTGGTTGATAGTGAAGAATCCTTGATGTTCTTTGCCTTGAAGCTGCATTATTCCGATCTCAGTCTCTGTCATCACATAGTGTTCTCCCTGTGTGTTTCTGTCTTCACATGAGGTTTTCCTTTTCTTATAAGGAGACCAGTTATATTAGATTAAGAACCCATCCTAGTTCACTCTGACCTAATAGTAACTAATTGTACCTGAAATAACCCTAATTCCGTATAACATCACATTCTGAAATATGGGTGTTAGGACTTCAACATAGCTTTCTGGAGGACATAAGATAATCTATAACAGATCTCTTTTTTAATTCCATACACATAAATGAATTAAAATAGATCACAGAATTTATGTAAAAGATAAAACTATAAAACATTTGGAAAAAGTAGAAAAGTAAATTAGTGTAAACTTAGGTTAGGGAATGCCTACCTAGAACACCAAAAACACACATGACAAAAGAAAATATTGATAAATTGTACCTCTTCAGAAAGTTACAGACAGAATTATCAAATAACCCAGCAATTCTATCGCATAGTATATACCTAAGGTAAGTTAAATCATATCTATACAAAACTTGGTGATAGCAGCATTGTTCATAATAGTTAAAAAGTAGAACAGTACAAGTGTCCATCAACTGATAAACAGATTTTAAAATACAGTATATTTATGCAATGGGATATTATCCAGTCATAAAAAGGAATGATGTACTGATATATGCCACAATACGGATAGACCTTGAGAACAGCATAAGTAAAAGAAGCCAGTCACAAAATACCACATACTGTATGACTCCATTTATATGAAATGTCCATAATAGGCAAATCTATAGAGATAGAAGGTAATTAGTTGTTACCTAGGATTGGGCGGGGGGCGTTGGGGAGAAATAGTGAGGGACTGATTCTGGATACGAGGTTTCTTTGTGAGGTAATTTAAATGTTCTAAAACTGTGTTGGTGTTGCAAAACTCAGTGAATGTACTAAAAACCATTAAATTGTATCCTTTAGTTAGTAGAGTTGTGTACCATGTGAATATTTTAATAAAGTTATATAAAAAGGTATTGACATATATGTAAAATATATATGAGCGTGGAATGTGTATATATATATATATATACACACACACACATATATACACACACATACACACACACACACACACACACACACACACATATATACACACACATATACATATGTATATATATACATTCCATGCTCATGAATTGGAAGAACAAATACTGTTAAAATGTCTGTACCACCCAAAGCTATCTATACATGCAATTCAATCCCTATCAAAGTACCAACAGCATTTTTCACAGAGCTAGAACAAACAATTCTAATATTTGTATGCAACCATAAAAGACCCCAAATAGCCAAAACAACTTTGAAAAAGAAAAGCAAGGCTGGAGGTATCATAATTCTAGACTTCAAGTTATATTACAAAGCTACAGTAATCAAAACAGTTTGGGTCTGGCACAAAAACTAGATCACTTTAACAGAATAGAAAACCCAGAAATAAACCATATGGTCAATTAATCTTTGACAAAGCAGGAAAGAAAGTCCAGTGGGAAAAAAAATAGTCTCTTCAACAAATGGTATTGGGAAAACTGGACAGCTACATGCAAAAGAAACTGGAGCACTTTCTTATACCATACACAAAAATAAATTCAAAATGGATTAAATACCTAAATGTGAGATCTGAAACAGTAAGAATCCTAAAGGAGAACACAGGGAAAAATGCCTTTGATATCAGTTGTAGCAACATTTTTTAGATAAGTGTCCTGAGGCAAAGGAAACAAAAGCAAAAATAAACTGTTAGGACTACATCAAAATAAAAAAACCACTACTACCCAGTGAAGATAATCAACAACCTAAAAGGCAACCTACTGAATGGGAGAAGATATTTGTAAATGACATCTGATAAAGGGTTAGTATGTGAAATATATAAAGAACTCATACAACTCTACACCAAAAAACCCGAAATAATCCAACTTAAAAGTGGCAGAAGACATGCTCATCACTCAACCATCAGGAAAATAGAAATCAAAATAGCAGTGAGATATCATCTCACACCTGTCAGAATGGATAAAATCAACAATGCAAGGAACAATAAGTGATGGCAAGGATGTGCTGAAAGGGGAACCCTATTGCACTGTTTGTGGGAATGCAAACTGGTGCAGCCTCTCTGGAAAACAGTTGGAAGTTCCTCAAAAATTAAAAATAGAACTACCCTACAAATCCAGCAATTGCACTACTAGGTATTGACTCAAAGAATACAAAAATACTATTTCCAAAGGATACATGCACCCCAATGTTTATAGCCACATTATCTACAATAGCCAAATTATGGAAGCAGCCCAAGTGTCCATCAATTAATGAACGGATAAAGAAGATGTGGTATATGTATAATGAAATATTATTCAGCCATAAAAAGAATGAAATCTTACCATTTGCAGCAATGCGGATGGAGCTAGAGAATATTATGTTAGGTGAAATAAGCCAGAGGAAAAAAATACCCTGTGATTTCACTTATACATACAATTTAAGAAAGAAAACAAATGAACAAAGTGGAAAAAAAAAGAGAGAGAGCGAGGCAAACCAAGAAAAAAAAGACTCAACTATAGAGACCAAACTGATTACCAGAAGGAAGGTGGGTGGGGGGATAGGTGAAATATGGGATGGGCAATAAAGAGTTACACTTGTGACGAGCACCTGGTATTGTATGGAAGTGCTGAATCTGTATGTTGTATACCTGAAACTAATATTATACCATATATTAACTGGAATTTAAATAAAAACCTAAAAATATATAGTATGAAATACATATTATATAAACAAATACAAGTTCTATAAGCATATGTACTATTATATACAAATGCCCAATATATTATTTAAACATTCTTAAAAATTTACTATTAACTGAATTTTCTTATGTATAATCTTTCTGAACCCTCCTGAGTCTATGGAATGGTGATATAGGACTATTCTCTTTATTTTGCAGGTAGGGAAATTAAGGTGCATTTTCAGTTTTTTTTGTTTTTGTTTTGTTTTGTTTTTACTTTAGAGGTCTATGCTAAGCCACAATAATAATTTTTAAGGGTTTTTGAAATTCAAAAGCCTAGTTTTATTTAAAATATCAACTAAACGTGCACTAGTCTGAGAAACACTATGAATCACTTCAATGACAGAAAAAAAAAGATGTTAACTAAACTTAGAGCAAGATGAAGTCTGTCTATACCTTTTATCACTATTGATGGGAGCCAGAGTAGGTGAGTCACAAAAGCACTTGGCAAAAAATTAAAAAAGACCCAGTTCTTAGTCACAGTTTACCAATCAGAACACCCTTTAAATTAAAATTTACCCTTGCAATTCAATATTACTTTGTCATAGTTTTATCAAAATCTTTAATTTATCCCTATAAATTGATCCTAAATATTCTGTCATTTACCTTCAAAGTTTTATTTAATGATGTGAATACTCACAATGTCTTATGAGTTGAATTGTGTCACCCATCCACCCCCTCAAAAGATAGGCTGAAGTCCTAAACCCAAAACCCCAAAATGTGACCGACTTGGCAATAGGATTATTGTCAGTATAATTAGTCTTTATTAGGTCATAATGAGTGGGATGAGCCCTTAATACAACTTGTTCTTATAAGAAGAGGGAAAAGATACAGAGACATGGATGCATGAGAATATCACACCACCAAGGAGGCAAGGATTGAACTGCTACAGTTGCCAGCCAAGAAATGCCAAGGATTTCTGGCAAACCAGCAGACCTAAGAAGAGGCAAAAAAGGATTCTCCACTACAGATTTCAGAGGGATCATTGCCTTGCTATCACTTTGATTTTGAATTTCTAGCCTCCAGAACTGCGAAACAACAAAATTGTATTGTTTTCAGTTACTTCACTTGTAACATTTTGTGATGGCAGTCCCGGGAAACTAATACCCTCCTAAACCTACTTTGCCTAAAGAAACCCTGAAACATAATAGCTCACATTTAGAACATGCTAACTAGCTGCTATGCACCATGCTAGGAACAGTATATGCATTATCATCTATACAGTATTCAATTAAAACTAAAGACACAAACAAAACCCATTGAAGTATGTCTCAATATTTCTCCCTGCTGTGAGATTGTCAGTAAAGAAACTGAAGTTTAAAAATTTGTCTCTGATCAAAAACATGTTATGAGTTGGCATGTCTGATCCAATGTTGGCCTCACCCTAGACCTGTATAATTAATCAGAACACAGGTTAATCTATAATCAAATCTATAATGCTTGGAAAGTTTTCTTTGTTTGTTTTAGAAATGATCATCGTAATTTTCCTCATTTCTACTTAATCTCCATTAAAAAAAAAAGCTAGTTGTAGAAATAGCATGTGAAATACTGAAGCAGTTTTCAAATTGCCTAGCAATCAATACTTTTACTGGAATAAAAAATCACTATAGGCTACAATCAATGTAAAGAGTTAAATCCAGTCCTTTTTAATTTGGTGGAAAATATTTCTTTTCTCTTTTATTACAGATATTCTTTTTGTGTGTTCCAATAAAGATAAATCAATAAAGAAGTTTGCTTTCCAGTAAAAAAAAAAAAAAATGTTAAGCATTTGAGAAATAGCCAATTTTGTTTGTTTGTTTGCTTTACCATGCAACTTTCAAACCCAAGATCACTCATTATTTGATGCCATATGGGTCTTTTTTTTTTTTTTGCATTTTCTAAATATATAGTAATCACCATAAAAAGGCAGCTGATATATTTACAACAGTATACCTCACTACTCTGTATACTCCACAAGTTTAGAATTATTACCACAAAATTAATGGTAAATGAAAATCTTAAAGGCAAAGAAGTGGAAAGTTTAATCATTTAACATAAACATCTTAAGATCTTTTTTATTGATTTCACAATCCTTGTATGATTTTCTGGTTGAACTAAACAATGATGCATAGTATTCATTTATTCATTAAGTACCAAGTTGAAAAGATGTGTTGAAAGATAAAATGGTAGTTTTTAATCTTATTTTCTATGTTTACTGGTTTTCTTTTTACACTTTCAATACTCATTTTGACACTTCAGAGTTTACTATATTGTATCACTGAATCAAACATTATGGCCCAGGACAGCTTTTGGTGACCCATTCAGTGGTGGCCTGAAAGTATATTCAGAGAAAAAGAAAAAAAAAAAAAAAAGGTCATTTTTATTTTATAAATTGGATTTACAATTTAGTTCAACTTGGCAGAACATCTCAAATCATTTTTTGCTGGGCACAAATGTAAGTAATCTCCTCATATACAAGTCTATTTTATTAAATATCTTATACATCATGTGACTGTTACCTTACGTTTTTCCATCTTGTAAGAGTTTAGTCTGCAGTGTCTACTAATGAAAATAGAACTAGAACATGCCCTCCCAGGATACTGTCTCAGAAATGCTTTCTGTATATCTAAAAATCCATTCCAATAATCTAATAATATTAATGGCTTTTCAGAGAATTGCTCAGACAACACAGTAATAATATTTAAAATGAGTCCCATGTTGCTAGAACAAGCCACATTTCTTAGTGCAAAACCACACTGTAGAATAAATTTGCATGAAACTAATAAATGCTGATCTGACCGTCAAACTTATTAAAGTGAACCCAAGTTAAGAATCCCTGAGTATCTTTTTTTTTTTTTTTTTAAATCTGTCATCTCAGGTGGTCAGGCAGCTGTAATAAAGAAGGGTATTGACCGAGGCAGGCTGTGGAAGATGAACGAGAGAGTTGCATAAAAATCTATGTATATTTTAAATAAAAATTATATTACAAAATGTATATTTTAACTGTTTAAAATTAGTGATATATTATGAATACCTTATACCTATAAATTATGCAGAGCATAATTTATCAATATTTTCTGTTGACCTATCTTCAAGTTATGGGCTTCTACCTTTGGCTGTTTCAAGTCCACTAATGAGACTCATCAAAAGCCTTTTCATTACTGTGATTCTACTTCTAGCATTTCCTTTTGATTCTTAGTTTCCATTTTTGTCTATCATCCTGTGTGTTTTCCATTAGACACCTTAATATAGTAATCATAGTGTTTTTAATACCCCATCTAATAATTCCAATATTTACATCAAATTTTAGCCTAGATCTGATGGTTGCTTTTTTTTTTTTTTAAACATATATTATTGTTTTCAGAGGTACAGGTCAGTGATTCATCAGTCTTATATAATACCCAGTTTTCACTATGTCACATGTTCTCCTTAATGTCCATCACCCAGTTACCCCATCCCTCCACACTCCTCCCTCCTGCAACCCTCATTTTGTTTCCTAGATTGAGAGTCTCTTATGGTTTATTTCCCTCTCTGGTTTAGTCTTGTTTTATTTTTCCCTCTTCCCTTATGATCCTTGTTTTATTTCTTAAATTCCACATATCAGGGAGATCATATGATAAATATCTTTTACTGATTGACTTATTTCACTTAGCATAATACCCTCTACTTCCACCCATGGTCATTGCAAATGGCAAGATTTCATTTTCTGAAAGCTGTGTAATATTTGTGTGTGTGTGTGTGTGTGTGTGTGTGTGTGTGTGTGTGTGTACCATATTTTCATTATCCATTCATCTTTCAATGAACATCTGAGCTCTTTCCATAGTTTGGCCATTGTGGACATTGCTGCTATAAACACTGGAATGCAAGTGACCCTTCAGATCACTACATTTGTATCTTTGGGGTGAATACACAGTACTGCAATTGCTGTGTCATAGGGTAGTTCTATTTTCAACTTTTTGAGAAACCTCCATCCTTTTTTCCAGAGTGGCTACACCAGCTTGCATTCCCACCAAGAGTGTAGAAGACTGTCCCTTTCTCCACATACTTGTCAATGTCTATTGTTTCTTGATTTGTTAATTTTAGCCATTCTAACTGGTGTCAGGTAGTATGTTATAGTTTTGATTTGTATGTCCCTAATGCCTGGTGATGTTGAGCTTTTTTCATGCATCTCTTGGCCATGTGGATGTCTTCTTTGTAGAGATGCCTGTTGATGCCTTCTGCCCATTTCTTGATTGGATTATTTGTTCTTTGGGTATTGAGTTTGATAAGTTCTTTATAGATTTTGGATACCGGCCCTTTATCTAATGTGTCATTTGCAAATGACTTTTCCCATTCTGTTGGTTGTCTTTGGTTTTGTCAACTGTTTCATTTCCTGTGCAGAAGATTTTATCTTGATGAAGTCCTCATAATTCATTTTTGCTTTTGTTTCCCTTACCTTTGGAGATGGCTCTTGCAAGAAGTTGTTGTGGCTGAGGTAGAAGAGATTGCTGCCTGTGTTCTTGTCTAGGATTTTGATGGATTCTCGTCTCACATTTAGGTCTTTCATCCAATTTGAGTATATTTTTGTGTGTGGTGTAAGCAAATTTTATTCTTGGTATAAGCAAGTATTATTCTTCTGCATGTTGCTGTTCAATTTTCCCAACATCATTTTTTGAAAAGACTACCCTTTTTCCACTGGATATTCTTTCCTGCTTTGTCAAAGATTAGTTGACTATAGAGTTCAGGGTCCATTTCTGGGTTCTCTATTCTGTTCCATTGACCTATATGTATGTTTCTCTGTCAGAACCATAGTGTCTTGATGACTACTGCTTTGTAATAGAGCTTGAAGTCTAAAATTGTGATGCCACCAGTTTTGGTTTTTGTTTTCAATATTCCTTTGGCTATCCAGGATCTTTTCGGATTCCATACAAATTTTAGGATTGTTTGTTCCAGCTCTGTGAGAAAAGTTGATTGTATTTTGATAGGGATTGCTTGAATGTGTAGATTACTCTAGGTAGCACAGACATTTTAACAACATTGTTTTGTTTTTTTTTTTTAAGATTTTATTTTTATTTGAGAGAGAGAGTGAGAGAGAGCACAAGAGTGGGATGGGAGGCAGAGGGAGATGCAGGCTCCATTATGTGGGACTCAATCTCAGGAGGCCAGGATCATGATCTGAGTTGAAGGGAGATGCTTAACTGACTGAGCCACCCAGGCACCCAATATTTGTTCTTCTAATCCATAAGCATAGGACATTTTTTTTTTCCATTTCCTTGTGTCTTCCTCAATTTCTTTCATGACTATTCTGAGTACAGATCCTTTGCTTCTTTGCTTAAGTTTATTCCTAGGTATCTTATGGTTTTGCATGCAATTGTAAATGGGATCAACTCCTTAATTTCTCTTTCTTCTGTCTCATTGTTTAGTGTATAGAAGTGAAACTGATTAATGTACATTGATTTTATATCCTGTGACTTTGCTGAATGCCTGTAAGAGTTCTAACAATTTGGGGGAATACTCTGTTGGAATTTCCACATAGAGTATCATGTCATCTGCAAAGAGTGAGATTTATTTCTTTGTGGTCTATTTGGATGCCTTTTATTTCTTTTTGTTGTTTGATTGCTAAGGCTAGGAATTCTAGTATTATGTTGAGCAGCAGTGGTAATAGGATATCCCTGCTTTGTTCCTGACCTTAGGGTAAAAGCTCTCAGTTCTTCCCAATTGAGAACAATAGTTACTGTAGGCTTTTTGTATATGGGTCTTATGATATTGGAGTATGTTTCTCTCTCCCTACACTGTGGAGAGTTTTAACCAAGAAAGGATGCTGTACTTTGTCAAATGCTTTTTCTGAATCAATTGAGAGGATCATCTAATTCTTGTCCTTTCTTTTCTTTTCTTTTTCTTTTATTTATCACACTGATTGACTTGTGGATGTTGAACCAGCCTTGCAGCCCAGGAATAAATCCCACTTGGTCATGGTGAATAATTCTTTTAAATTACTGTTGGATCCTATTGGCTAGTATTTTGGTGAGGATTTTTGCATCCATGTTCATCAGGGATATTGGTCTGTAATTCTTTTTGGTGGGGTCTTTGGTTTTGGGATCAAAGTAGTGCTGGCCTCATAGAAAGAGCTTGGAAGTGTTCCTTCCATTTCTATTTTTTTTTAAAGATTTTATTTATTTATTTGACAGACAGAGATCACAAGTAGGCAGAGAGGCAGGCAGAGAGAGAGAGGAGGAAGCAGGCTCCCCGCCAAGCAGAGAGCCCGATGTGGGGCTCGATCCCAGGACCCTGAGATCATGACCTGAGCTGAAGGCAGAGGCTTTAACCCATTGAGCCACCCAGGTTCCCCCCATTTCTATTTTTTGAAGCAGGCTCAGAAGAATAGGCATTAATTCTTTAAACATTTGGTAGAATTCCACTGGGAAGACATCCAGCCCTGAGCTCTTGTTTATTGGGAGATTTTTGATGACTTCTTCAATTTCCTTATTGGTTATGGGTCTATTCAGGTTTTTTATTTCTTCCTGTTTCAGTTTTGGTAGTTTACACATCTCTAAGAATGCATCCATTTCTTCCAGATTGCTGAATTTGTTGGCATATAGTCACTCCCAGCATGTTCTTATAATTGTACTTCCCTTCCCATGAAAATGGCAGCTTCCCAAGCTCCACCCCTGGAGCTGAAAGTTCTGGATCCCACTCTTTTTTTTTTTTTTTTTTTTTTTAAGATTTTATTTATTTATTTGACAGATAGAGATCACAGGTAGGCAGAGAGGCAGGCAGAGAGAGAGGAGGAAGCAGGCTCCCCGCTGAGCAGAGAGCCGGATGCGGGGCTCGATCCCAGGACTCTGAGATCATGACCTGAGCCGAAGGCAGCGGCTTAACCCACTGAGCCACCCAGGCGCCCCTGGATCCCACTCTTTAGTGAGTCTTGAGAAAGGCAGTCAGTCACTCCTATCTCCCTGGGCTCTGGCCACACTCCATGCTCACCCAGCTTGTGACTGAACATTTCCATCTCAGGCACATGACCCTGTTTTGAGTCTCCCCACCCTGTAGACTCCTGGAGCTTGCTCCCACACCACTCCTCCCAGGGTGGTCTCTCTGGTTCTGCCACTTTTGGGGGCCCTGCTTGGAGAGCAGTTGCCTGACTATTCTATGGTTCATGTTTTGTGGCAACCCCAAGCTAAGAGCCCATTCCTGGGTATACCATTTAGAGCCAGCTTCCCTGCTCTGTTACCTGGGATTGTTGCTGCACTCAGGCACCCCCAGACTTCCTGTGACCCCAATGATCCCAAGATTACACTGTCCAGGTAGAGTTCCACCTCCACTTAGTCACCTGAGCGATGTCCCTCACCAGAGCAGACTTCTAAAAGTTCCAAAGTTGTGCTCCACTGCTATATTACTTGCCAGTAGCCAGTTTACCGAGGCTCCACACACCCCCTGCCCAGGTTATCTTCCCATATATCACCATGGATTCACTTCTCCATACCTCCTTTGTAGAAAGTGGTCAATTTTCTATTTATAGCATTGCAGCTATTCTTTTCTTCGATCTCTGGTTGAGTTTGCCAGTTGTTCAGAATGATTTGATAGCTATTTAGCTTAATTCCTTAGACCAGACAAAATTAAGGTCTCCTACTCCTCTACCATCTCGGAATCCTCTCCACTTGCTTTGCTTCATTAGAGTTCACTTTTTCTTGACTTTTTAAATGCCTTATGTATTTTTTTTTTAAATGGGGAGATGATGTATCAGATAAAAGGAACTTAGGTAAAATGATATTTAGTGTGAGTATACATGTTTCTCAGGTTAGGATTTGGACTCTGGTTATTATTTGCTGTGGCTAGGTACCAAAGGCTTCAAATTCCTTCTACCACCCTTCCCTTTGTCTCCCCTCTTGTCTTTGGAGCTTTCCTATGTATTCCTGCTGAGAATGTGTCTTCCTATTGTTTCAGCTTTAATACTTCATCAATATACCAGAAATTTATTGAAGTGTTGTGGGGTCTGGGGGAAGAGAAACATTCTTCCAATTATACCTCAGTCTTTCAGTGGCCAGTATTTCTGGAGACCACAAATTAGCTCTAATCTTCCTGTCTTCTCTTTGAATTCCATGATGCATAGTTCTTAATCCATTTCCTTGAAGCCCAAACCACCATTGACTGTATTTTTGTTTTTCCCTCAAACAGAGACAAAAGTTGATAGAGCCTGGGCTTGTTTTAGAATGGTGTATAGGCAAGGTTTTTCTCTGGAGAGCAGTCCTTTGTTATGTTGAAAGCCCTTGACAAATTTCAGAATGGCTATTCTTCCTCTTTCCTTGCCAGAGCCAAAAAGGGATCTTTCTCAAATCTTCCTAAGGAGCACATGAAAGTAGCAGAGCACCCTATAGCCCTAGGGAGTATCATTTTCACCATAGCTCATGCTGTCTCAAGGCAATTTACCATGTAAGTGTTTCTACCAGTTTATGGCTCCAGCAACTTTTGCTCCAAGTAAGCAGATCTTGGTTGCTCCCTCTCTCTTGATGCGCATGTTTCATTAGATTTTGGTGTGGCAGTTTTTCCTACAACTTTGCTTCTCTCTGGGGTCCAACAAAATTCATTGATTTTCAATTTCTCTAACTTTTTTCTTACTGGAAGTGTGAAAACAATGACTTCCAAGCTCTTTGCATGTCAGAATTGAAATGCTAAATCATTTTAAATGGTGGTTTTTAGGTCTTCTTTTTAAACATTTAAATGGTATTAATTATTCTGTGTATAGTATAAGGTAGAAATCCAATTTCACTTTTCTTAAATTTATTGCCTCATTATTTTGAATGTGTACTCCATTATTCCCTACTCCAGAATACAACATAAATAAGGGCACACCACTTTTCTTTTTTGTTTTCTAATGTTTTTAATCCACAACTTAAATAACAATTTTAACTTACATTAGATAATAAATATTTGTTGACTTAGTGAATATAAACAAGGACCTATTTCTGAGCTCCTAGGTTTTTTTTACATGTTACTTCAGTTTATTTATTTTTCTCTATGTCAACACCTTTTTTTACTAAAATAGTTTTATATTATCTTGATATTTGTAAGATAACTCTTCTACATAAATAATACAATCAGAATAAAATTCCAGGGGAGCTCTGAGAATTTATCAATTTATTTACAAAATACCATAGCCTTATAATATTGAAACTTTTCTATAAGAACAAATCACTATTTATATCTTTATTACATCTTTGTTTTGCTACTGAAAATTTGCAGATAACAGAAAATCTCCAAAGTATTTTAAGAACATAATTTTATTGCTCACAAATGGTAGGAAGACTTGTAGGAGCTGTGTTTGAGCTAGATATCCAGGAATGACTCCTTGGACAAAATCATACACCTACTCTGCCAATGAGGTTCTACCCTTGCCATAACCAGAAACTTGGCACAAACTAAGTCAACAGTCCCAGCCACTGACTTCATGATCACTCAACACTAGCCGTTTTGCCTGGATCAGGAAGGTGTTACCACAAATGTTGGCTTCAGGAGAATACCACCAGCTTCACTACTATTCATAGATCAGAAAGCCTTTTCTAAAATGATTGGCTCAGGAGCTACATTGTGTATTATAGAAATGCAAAAGCAAAAATATATGCTTTATGCTTTGCCAAATCCCCAGTGTAACTTGATTCCAAATCCAAGTCCAAGTTCAGTTGGGTACACTTGATTGGCAGAAATTAAATCTCTTCTGGAACCTCAACTACAGAGGAATTTTAGAAATGTGGTTTTCAGCTTTTTTAAGTTGATGTAATATATTAATGTACACTTAGAAGTTTAAAAAATGGTGGTTGACTTCATTTTCCTGTCACATTGTCAAAAATTTTTGTAACGATCTTTACAAATGTCTTGATCATCTTTTCTGAGATCTCCTTTTGATTTTTGACTGTTTTTGTATCTATTGTAAAATTAAATTTAAATACTATCTCTTAAATAATTGTAATTTATTTTTATAATGGTTTTAAAATCCAGAAAACTACATAACTTACTGTTTGTTATAATTTATACTTAAATATTTATATAGGTAACATTTTACCTACAATTTTTTATACTATTTTTGCACAATTTATTGTTTATGCATTTATTTATTTGTGGTCTTTTTTGGACTGGTTTATGGTATAAAGTGTAAAATTAAACCTCCATACTATGAGCTGCTTTGGCCTATGGTAAAACTGAGAGGAAATCCAATGGCCTAACTACAAATTTCCCCTCCTCACTCTAGTTAAGGTCCAGTAGCCACACATTCTTTGTCAGAAGGAAAAGACACAGTTCTTGCTTATCCCTTAAAAGTAGGTTTCAGTTCCCCACTAGCCTGTAGAATTGTTCAAACAACACAATCTCTTCCTCTCCTAATAACCAGAGAGCACCCTATCCCCTTGATACTAAAATGCCTGCCTCTCATATGTCTCTCGCTATTCACTCTGTTCCTAAAGGCAACACCCATATAGAACTGAATCCTGTGCATTGTCCTCGTCCCCCAGATTATGTGTACACATGACAAATAAATTTCTGTCAGTATCATCTGCACAGTGTCAGGTATTTGTTTAGCTATCCCCACAACTCAAGATTAGGAATCCCTCCCTCAATAATGAGTAAATAGATAATTAAAACACGGTTTGACCTCTAGTCCAATTTGGAAAAAATAGGGTTGATGCAGTCCTTTTGCTAAATTAGCTTTTTATTTGTCAGTTTTTTTCAATCTTATTCATGTTTTATAATTTACTTAGTTGTATTATTTCCTCTTAAGTTAGATATATATTTATTTAATTTTCAAGATTTCTTACTTTCCAAAGTTAGAATTGACACTGTAAATTTCATTGTATCTCCTAACTTTGATATTTAGTATTTTCATTACCATTCAATTCTATGTTTATTTAAATTTCCATTTTGGTTTTTTGTTTTGTTTTTTCTTTTTTTTTTAATTTTATTTATTTATTCGACAGAGATCACAAGTAGGCAGAGAGGCAGGCAGAGTGAGAGGGAGAGGCAGGCTCCCTGCTGAGCAGAGAGCTCAATGCAGAGCTTAATCCCAGGACCTGGGATTATGACCCGAGCCAAAAGCAGAGGCTTTAACCCACTGAGCCACCAGGCACTCCTAAATTTCCATTTTGATAACATTTTTGACTTCTAAGTTACATGGAAATATATGGTGATTTTATACCTTTCTCTTGCATTTGAATCAAACGGAAATTCTACTATAATCAGAGAACATTGTATAAATGATACTGAATCTTTGAAATTTGTTGAAATTTGCTTTAAGACTTTGTGCATGGTTAATTTTGTAATAATTTCAGATGAGATTTAAATATAATGTTTCTTCCAATTGTGTGCACATTCCATATTTACTTCCTTAAATCATATGCTAATCATGTAGTTTAAATGTTCTGTACATTTACTATTATTTTTCTGCTTTTTCGGTCATCGATAAAGATATGTTGACTTATTCTAATGTGATACATATTTTTCCCTTATAATTATATCCATATGCTCCCTATATATCTTGAGACTGTAGTATCGATTGAACTTAAATGCAAAATTGTTATATCTACCTGAATAATTGAAACTTTGTAATTACAGTGTACATATCTATTTCTAAAGACACTTTTAGTTAAAAGTTTATTATGTATGATGTTAATATAGCTACTGTTAACTTATTTAGGTGAATATACACCTGATTTATCTTTTCAAATATAGGCAAGTGTTATTTGGTTGTGCTTTGTTTTATTGCACTTAGCAGATAATGCAATTTTTACAAAATGAAGGCTTATGGCAACCATGCATCAAGCAAGTCTATCAGTGTCATTTTTCCAACAGCATTTTTGCTCACTTCATGTGTCTGTGTCACATTTTGGTAATTCTTACACTATTTTGGACTTTTTCATTACTAGTAGTTATGGTGATCTGTAATTGGTGATTATGACTCCCTAAAAGTGCAGATGATGGTTAGCATTTTTTACCAATAAACTTTTAATTACAATATTCACATTTTTTAGAGATAATGCTATTGCACCTTTAGATTACAGTACAGTGTGAATGTAACTTTTATATGCACTGAGAAACCAAAAAAATCATTTGACTCACTTAATTACAATATTCATCTTATTGAGGTACCCTGCAATATTTCCAAGGTATGTATTTTAATTTCAACCTTTCTTTTTTTTTTTTTTTTAAAGATTTTATTTATTTATTTGACAGAGATTACAGGTAGGCAGAGAGGCAGGCAGAGAGAGGAAGGGAAGCAGGCTCCCTGCTGAGCAGAGAGCCTGATGTGGGGCTTGATCCCAGGACCCTGGGACCATGACCTGAGCCAAAGGCAGAGGCTTTAACCCACTGAGCCACCCAGGCACCCCATAATTTCAACTTTTCAATATTCTTATAGATTTCTCTTGTAAATAGCATGATTCTTATGGTTGTCTTATTTCAAATAGATGACTTCTTCCTTTGATCTGTTTAGTGCATGCAGTGTTTTGAATGTTTGTGAACCTCCAAAATTCATATGTTGAAATTTTAATGCTCAATATAATAGTATTAGTATGTGGGGCCTTTGGGAGGTGGTTAGGTCATGAAGGTAGAAGCCTCAAATGGAATTAGTGCTCTTATAAAAGAATCCCCAGACTTCTCTAGTCTCTTCTGCCACATGAAGATATAATGAGAAGTCTGTAACCTGAAAGATGGCCCTCACTCAACCTTGCTGGTACCCAGATCATACACTTCCAGCCTCCAGAACTGAGAGAAATAAATTTCTGTTCTTTTTAAGTTAGCCAGTCAGGGGTATTTTGTTATAAGATCCAAATGGATTAAGATAGTATGTTTATATTTATTATTGTGACTGATGTATTTGGACTTTAAAAAAAATGTTTTTTTATATCTTTTTATTGTCATGATTTTCCTAGCTTTCTTTTTTCCTTTTACTTAGGGACTGAATGTCGCTCTTGTTATTTATTTTTTTTTTTAACCCCTACCCCCTCCAAGTGCCTAACTTGTTTAGAAAGGGAAAAAAAATATATCTAGTTTCAGTATTTATATTTGAAATCTTACCTTATCTAATTAGGGACAAAGGTTAACAAATGTTTTAATCCTTCCACCTGTTTCCAAGTGAGGACCTTCTCATACATCTTCTGATCACCTTCCCCTATTTCAAAATGTATTCTACACTACCCCCAAGCATTAGTGCTATGAAACCTTTATCTAACTAGATAACTGACTTTAATACATTTTGATGGCTTTCCAAACTCTTGTAAGTTTTATAAACAATTTTTCAACTTTATTTATAAATGCCATTCCAGATTTATCTACTACCAGTTCTACCAAACACTGTTTACTCCTTGTGACCTAGTTTTTGCTATTTATCTGCTCTTCTTTTATGTGTATATATGTGTGTAAACACGAATTCACATATACGGACTGCAATACCTAAATGCTTTTAATCATACTGTTCTTCTCTTACTGTGTTTTCCCAATAATATGCTTGACAAAATTCAAATGAAGTTTTTAGATCCATTTGATAGGGTATGTCTGTTCCCTGGTCATATTTTTCTTGTTCTCCCTATCATGTCTCCAAACAATTTCCTGCTCATTTGTGTATCTGAAATATATCTATAATATTATAGTATAAATACTTGTTTATAAGATTATTTTCCTTTTGAGGCAGTGGAACTCCTTGAGGACAGTCATGATTTTGGTATATCCAGATTCCAACAATCAGTTGACATTAAGTTGAAAGCTCACTACATTTAACTACTGAATTATTTGAATTATTTTATTGTTGAATATATTGATATTTTTCACTCATTACATCATTTTGTTAACTTGTTCATTGCACTGAGATTTAAATAACACTCTCAATATGTAATGAGAATACTCTAAGATTCAGTAAATTTTACTATCCCATCAACCAGTTGGGTATAATATTAATAAAACTCTTCTTAATAAAAAATTAAAACTCATATAATAAGATACAAAGTTTCCCAATAAATAGTTCATACTTTGAATTAAATTTTCTGTACAAATGTGGAGCTGGCATTTAGTGTATGAATTAAGTGCTTATAAGTTTCTGGTACATTGATTTGTCCTTAAAATAATGTCATGATAAACTAAATCCTACATATTCCTAAAGTCACTGTGTAGGTTATAATTAATGAAAAATAATCACTTCAGCAAAGTCAAAATTTTTGTTTAGCTAAATTAAAAATAAAGATTATTGCATATCTCTGTTCTCATCATACATTGAGCACAGAAATACTGGGGACTGCTTAAAGAGATCTGGACAAGGAATGCAGGGTCTAACTCTTAAATGCAGGGTCAGTTCTGCCTAAGGCTTTAGTCACATGGTTGGATATGTTGGACAATTATGGGGGTAATTTAATGTTTAAGTTCAATAAAAAACAAGATCCAAACTAAACATTTTTTAAAAAATCAAAAGATTTTAGGATAGAAAGGATCTTAAAGCCTAGCTTATTCAAGCATTCCTCCAATCTACAGATTTGCCTTCAAAACAAGTGATCAGGATGAGAAATTAGTAAATCCCAATTTGTCTCTAACTACACTTTGCTGTAAATTGTTAAATGCGAGCCACTGGGTTGAATTAAATACCTTAGGTTTAATTTATTAGTGTAGAGTATGGAATCATAATCATCTCTCTTATTCGACATCACACATTTACTGTTGATATAATCTGTTAAAATGATCATTTCTGGTCACATGAAATTTTAAGCACTTTGCCAACTATCACCCACATCCAAGTTCCATATATAAAACCTATATTCCGTACTTAACAAAGTTGATTTTGGAGTCTCTGTCCAGGACTTTACATCAATGTCTCTTTACCTCCCTTTTGTTCTAACAAGCTATGAATCTTACCTCTCAAAGTGTTTGCATTTACATACTTAACAAAAATGTATATATTTAACAATATTTAACATGTTAACTATTCATTCTGTTTTTTTAGTACAAATCTGAAAAAGATATGTATACATAAAGGATAATATTACAGAGTTTCCATAAAGTTATTTTTAGCACTGATTTAAATATCCAGCTTTAAGCTCTAGTCTGTGTAAAGTTAAAACATTAATCTGAGTGTTTCGGTCAAATTAGCTCAATTCCTATGATTTATCAGTCATTTTGATTGTAACATTTAGTCAGTCCTAGAAGCTGATCCACTTGTTCCCTATATTGGGATTATGTCTATATTCAGGGAAAATCTAACTCATACCTCTGCAGAGGGATATAACTGGTCTGTGC
This sequence comes from Lutra lutra, assembly GCF_902655055.1. Lineage (NCBI taxonomy): Eukaryota > Metazoa > Chordata > Mammalia > Carnivora > Mustelidae > Lutra > Lutra lutra. The sequence continues at coordinate 136,499,864 of NC_062281.1, forward strand.
TTATGCAGATAAAAATATATCTCTACTTTTTTTGGCACAGAAAATCTAAAGTGATTGCTCCAGCAAGGCTTTGCAGTGTTTTCCTATTAATTCAATTCTATTGTGGCTTTTGCTGGAGCTAATCCCCTGATGTCTTGTTGCATCTCCTATTTGATGCCTGCTTGTGATCCCCACATCACAACCTATATAGGGTGACTTTACTTTGTCTTTGGGAAATGTCCATGCCTCTCTGTTCCATCTTATGAGATTGTCAGGGCTTACTCTGAGCCACATTTCCTGTCTCATGCTGGGGAACCTTATCCCCTCTAAATTACCTCCTGGAGATTTAGGAGTATTCTCTTTTCAACTTTGAAACTCCTCTTGCCATCTCTTTGGCCCTCTTGTTCTGAAATACACTTTAAGGCCACTTTCACTGATTTTTCCATTTATACTGAGAGCATTTGTGTGGCTTCCTTTTTTTCTGAATCTCAGGCATAGATCAAGGTATAGACCTGTTTATTCCCAATTTTCTTTTTTTTTTTAAAGATTTTATTTATTTATTTGACAGATAGAGATCACAGGTAGGCAGAGAGGCAGGCAGAGAGAGAGAGAGAGGAGGAAGCAGGCTCTCTGCTGAGCAGAGAGCCCGATGCGGGGCTCGATCCCAGGACCCTGGGATCATGACCTGAGCCAAAGACAGAGGCTTTAACCCACTGAGCCACCCAGGCGCCCCTATTCCCAATTTTCTTAATTCAACTTAGAAAGTAATTCTGCTTGCCACATGTCCTCTCTCTCCCAGCTGACATTCAACATTGTCTTCGGCTAGAGGATTTATGATAGAAAATTGTATCTACAATGATTTCCTATTTTCTCTTATTTTCTAGGTCTAATGGCTTTACTATTCGGTGATGGAAAAGAGGTAGGATATGCTTTGGTGTTATTGTATTTTCTCTTTCTGCCATACCTGAAACCTTATATATCACAGTCAGTAGTTACAAACTTGGTAACTTTGATGGTCCTTGTCTGTTCATCCCTTCTGAAGGGTAACTATATAGGGTAACTTTCAGGTGGCGGAAAGAGGTCCATCTTGTACTGCCATATGAGACTTACAAATTGTTGCTTTAGTTTATTAAGCTCATATAAGTTATTAGTTTATAGAGTATCCTGCTACTCATGCCTTATCTTCACCAAGAATATTCCTGTTACTTCTTTTAATATATTGTTTTGTAGTAGCTAGTTATTGATGTGATTTCATCTTCTTCAAAATTTTCTCCGTACAATGAAGGTGAGTCTTGTAGCAATATTTGGTTATGCTTATAGTGCCTCTCTAGCTATATCTAATTAATTAATGAGTGAACAACTGACCTGAGAAGAGGCAATAATATTTCTTCTCTTGGGAATGTGAAATTTGAAAGACGAGACATTGAAATATCTAAAGAAATGAGTCATTTTGATGCTTATACCATCAAGAAAAGTTCTATAGATTTCAGCCATAGACATATACAAATATGTTTCCAATTTTTTTCCTTTTCTAAACCATGTATGTTTACGTTTCATTTCACTTTTAGAAAAATATACTAGTTTCCTTCTATTTAATCCCCATTATCTGTGTACTCTAGATTAAATTGAATTTCTCTGATTTACAATGTGGTTAGTTCTGGCTGAAAGACCTATGAGCATAACCGATAAGGATGATTTCTAGGTTTAAGCAATGGAAATGCCACGCATGATTCTTCTTTCCTCTCTTTCCAGCTGTAGTAACCTGGAAGCCATTTTGATAAGGCAGAGCCATAATATCTCTGAGTCACCACTTGGAAGTAAGTTGCCACTAAGAGCAGTGGGATATACAGCTGACTTGGCGTATATGGAAAACAAAAACAAAAACAAACAACAACAACAAAAAACCCACAAACCTCTGATGTGCTAATTCATTCAGATTTCTTACTTTGTTACCGCATAATAGCATAGTATATTATGAGTAACAAAAGTACTTTTAATACTTAAAACAACCTACCTTTCCTACTTCTGTGTTGTTATATATGCAATCCACTTGACAGAGTCTCTCTCTGACCAAACTCTAGCCAGGCTTCTCTAGCCCTCATCTTGATTAGTCCTTAACCATGGCCCATAAAGACTTGATCAAAACTATACACAGCTTCTAACAGAATGAGGCTTTTTCATCAGGATGATCCTAGTTCCCCTTAAATTATCTTTCTGAGAAAACCCAAGGTTGCTTAAAAGATTTTACTATTTGTTTTAACCCATACCTGAAGATAGGACCCCTATCCCCCCTGCTTGCATAAGAGGTTAAGAATCTAAATTCCAAATGCACAACTAACAAACCCAGATGGACCAACTCCCCCTCACATTTTTTTTTATTTACTTTCCTCACTCTACTAATTCCCCCCATTCACTCCACTCTTTATCATTCACCCTTTAAGATTCCCAGTTACCTTTGTATAATAGAAGTTGAATTTAGTTCACCCTGGACTCTTCTCATGACAAGAGTATACTACCAGTTAAAATCCATCCTTACTACTGTAACTTTTGTCCAAATTGTTTATCTTTGATATTCTCTCATAAGAATGTTCCTTGCCTCTATCAGATACAGGGCTAGAATCAAAATCTATAAAGAATTTATCAAACTCAACACCCAAAGAACAAATAATCGAATCAAGAAATGGGCAGAAGACATGAACAGACATTTCTGCAAAGAAGACGTCCAAATGGCCAAAAGACACATGAAAAAGTGCTCAACATACTCAGCATCAGGGAAATATAAATCAAAACCACAATGAGATGCCACCTCACACCAGTCAGAATGGCTAAAATTAACAAATCTAGAAATGAGAGATGTTGGTGAGGATGTAGAAAAAAAAGGGGAACACTCCTATACTATTGGTGGGAGTGCAAGCTGGTGCAGCCACTCTGGAAAACAGTATGAAGGTTCCTCAGAAAGCTGAAAATAGAGCTACCCTATGACCCAGCAATCTCACTACTGAGTATTTATCCTAAAGATACAAATGTAATGATCCAAAGGGGCACATGCACCCAAATGTTTATAGCAGCAATGTCCACAATAGCCAAACTATAGGAAGAATCTAGATGTCCATCAACAGATGAATAGATAAAGAAGATGTGGTACACACACACACACACACACGCACACACACACACACATATATATACAGTGGAATACTATGCAGCCATCAAAAGAAATAAGATCTTGCCATTTGCAACAATGTAGATAGAACTAGAGGGTATTATGTTAAGTAAGTCAATCAGAGAAAGACAATTATATGATTTCTCTGATATGAGGAATTTGACAGGCAGGGTGTGAGGGGGATCATGAGGGGTAAGGAAGGAAAAAATGAAAAAGATGGGATCAGGAGAGGACAAACCATAAAAGACTCTTGATCTCACAAAACAGAGGGTTGCTGGGGACTGGAGTAGAGATAGGGTACAGAGATAGGGTGGCTGGATTATGGACATTGGGGAGGGTATGTACTATGGTGAGTGCTGTGAAATGTGTAAGCCTGATGATTCACAGACCTATACCCCTGGGGCAAATAATGCTTTATATGTTAATAAAAAATAATTTTTTAAAAAGGAATGTTCCTGGTCTCTCTCTCTCTCTCACTCCAGTCCCATCTTTACATCAGTCATCTTTCTAACTATTTAAATATTAAGTGTATTTAAGATTAGGAGTCATGAGATACTCTTTGAGAAAACTATTCTTATCTCACCAATCATGGGGTAGGCAAAATTTTCTGTATTTACTCCCAAACTATCATTTCTCCCTCTTATTGTACTATTGCACAATATTGCAGTTGTCCCATCCCAGACTGCCTCTACCAGACTTTTAAGCAAATATAAATGATACAAAATGTATTATTCTGAAAAACTAGCACATTATTTAGCAATTAATAGATATCTATTAAACAGTCATAGGATACAGTTGGAAGTAAATGAAATAATGACTATAAAACATCAAGTTCATATAAAATAAGTGCTAAATAAAAAATAATTACTATAAATTTGTACCACAGTATCAAACTATCAAACTCATCTAACATCTAGTAAAATTCCATTATTAGAAGAAAAAGTGGTCTCATTAAACCAAAGATGCTTTCAGATATACCTAGGAGACCTCCTTTTTTTAAATTATAGTGAAATTTTGTGGCAAAATTTAAGAGGTTAAGAAGCAAAACATTTGTTATCCTGGTGAGAGGAGGATGTCAAATCTGAAGGAAAAAAAAAAAGGAATGAATTAAAACAAAACCATACTAGACTCTTAAATATGGAGAACTGGTGGTTGTCAGAGGGGAGGGGGATAGGACAATGGGCAAAGTAAACAAAGGCAATTAAGATGTGCAAACTTCCAGTTATAACATAATTAAGTCACAGAGATGAAAAATACAGCATAGGGAATATAGTCAGTGATATTGTAATAAGGTTGTATGGCGACAGATGGTGACTACACATCATGATGAACACTGAGTAATATGTAAAATTATTGAATGAATATGTTGTACACATGAAACTAATATAACATTGTATATCGATTATACACTGGTCAATCATCTATCAATCAATCAATCAAGTTTAACACAGGAGAATAATGTTGTGCTTGCCGAAAAAGAAAACTGCTTTTAGCTCAGTTTCAATTAGGAAAGGACTCTTCCCTTTGTACCCCTCAGAATGCTGATCTCCTTTAACAAGAATTATGCTACTACTGTATTCCAGACAGTACCTGATTCTACATTTAGAGGGAAACCGACCCAGAAAAAAATCCAACTTAAGGGAAAGCAAGACATTCATCAATTGTTTTAATGCTAGGTGAACAGAAAGAAGACTCTCCTATGGGAATTAAGAGGAAGGAGCTAGTGTACTGTGTTCTGTACACAACCAGTTTCTCAGTGTCTGTAAAAAAAGTATTTACATGAAAAGAAAATGATAAAGCCTACAAATATAGGCAAGGGGAGAAGAAAGCATGCTTTACTACGTTGTAAGGTCCCTAAACTTAGAGTACTTTAACATAGAGCATGGATATTGAAGATATAAAAGACTGGCATAATCTGAGAGAGAAAAATACAGATTGAAATGAAGCATTCCCCTGACAAGAACTTTCATTAGTATAAACAAGTAGATTTTAAGTATTTTCATATATGGACACATGAAACACATTCACATGTATAAGAGTTTCCAAGTATATATAAATTAACTTCATATATACCTATGTACAAATAGTTCTCATTATACAGGGCATGCTATCTTTCTTTAATCAATAATTTTAAAATAAGATAATAATGTCATTGTTAGCTTTTGGAATATGAATCAAGTTTGTTTCTACTAGATATACTATTATGTATGAAACATATACACAAACACAATATATGTACATGCATACATACACATACATATGTGTTTTAAGTTAAAGAGTTAAAATATTTATTAAGGGGGCGCCTGGGTGGCTCAGTGGTTAAAGCCTCTGCCTTTGGCTCAGGTCATGATCTCAGGGTCCTGGGATCTAGTCCCGCATCGGGCTCTCTGCTCGGCAGGGAGCTTGCCTCCTCCTCCTGTCTCTCTCTCTGCCTGCCTCTCTGCCTACTTGTGATCTGTCTGTCAAATAAATTAAAAAATATATATATATTTATTAAGTATCTTTATATTTATGAGGGATATAATTTTCAAGCAGGGTCTTTATTTGTCCTAGTATATAGTCACTTCTAAAATGAATTGGGATCTGTGTCCTTTCTTGTGTCATGAATAAGTAGTCATCAAATTTTCTGAAATTAAAAAAAAACATTACTTTTAATATGATACTGAGCCATATATTTCCTAATCTCTTTTTCTGTTAACACGAAATGCCTTATATTTATGCACAGTAAGTCCACTGTTTAACTGAGGCAGCATGACATCAAACTGATGACAAGTCCTCATGTAAACTTTTGTGAATAAGGTGAATATAAACTCATAGAAATATAGAAAGGATATTATATTGAGATATATGAATAACACATCTGTGAAGGATCTAAAGCGATCTATTTAGGCCCCTTCCATCAGTCTGCACCTCTTGTACTTACAACAACTTTGTAATTAGTCTCATGCTTCTTCTTTATTCAGGCCTGAACCATTCTACTACATATTCCAAAGTGTTCTGTACATGTTAAAGTTCTATAAAATGGAAATAGGTACTTAAGCAGTTTACTTACACTATTTTATATAATTCACATCCATCACTCTGCCAAAAGAGTAGAAGTTTTATGATTACAAGCATAAAAACTAAGAAGGTTTGTTTTATAATTTATTTTTTTTTAAAGATTTTATTTATTTATTTGACAGAGAGAAATCACAATTAAGCAGAGAGGCAGGCAGAGAGAGAGGAGGAAGCAGGCTCCCTGCTGAGCAGTAAGCCCAATGTGGGGCTCGAACCCAGGACCTGGGATCATGACCTGAGCCGAAGGCAGCGGCTTAACCCACTGAGCCACCCAGGCGCCCCTGTTTTATAATTTAAATAATTAAAATGGAGAAGTTTGCTTCCCCAACATCTTACTGAGTTCTTATAAAAACAAATCCTAAGAAAAATTCTTGGAAGATGACACCAGGAAGAACCCCTGAGACAGTGGGAAAAGTGAGAAAGAGAAGGGAAAAAAGCCAATATAATATATATTAATGAGTAAGATATTTTGTCTTCTGTTGTATCAGAGTTATCCCACCATAACATAGGGAACCTGAGATAGTCACTTCTCATCCTTTATGAGTTAAGGGTAATCTCAAGGCATTAATTCTCTGTTTTTGGTTTGTTTTTGTTGTTGTTGTTGTTGTTGTTGTTGTTTTTTGTCAAGCAAGCTGCAATGTTTCTAGACAAATCTCTTAAGCAGAGTAGCAGTGGGAAATTGTAAGTCTGGACAATATCTACTCTAGCTGCAGGTAAACTCAGAGGTAGAAATCAGTGTAGAATCTTCTACATTTTATATAACTCCTGAAAGTTTCCACGTGTGGATGAAGAAAAAATATATGATGTACATAAAATTCAAATCAACTACTACATATTTCAAAATTGTATTAAAGGTCAATCAAAATTTCCCCAGGCAAATTATCTTGAATCATGACTTTTAGTCACTATCACATTGATGTGCAATAATCTTTTTCAATATTATTAAGTATTTCACAAGTATTACTTAGCTAAACTGAATAGTTATATATTCCCTAAGTAAACTAGCTCAGGACAGTGAATTTAAATGTGTTTGATAAAGAAGTACAAGTTACTGTGTTGACTAGTGAGTAAAAATTCTGATTAACATTGAGGAACCCCTATGTCAGTTGTCTTTTTACAAGATTTTGTTTATCTTGTGTGAAGGCAAAATCAATTCACTTTTCACAAGATAATAGAGTTAGCAAAACTCACTCAACAGATACTCAAGAACCTGGTTTATCTCCCAAACTCTACACTAAATACACAGCTTATAAATTACAGAAGGATGTATTGTGCAAGGCAGGTGAGGCATTATTTTCTCTCATGAAATAGAAAGAAAACTTGAGTTAGGAGAATTTAAATCCCATTACAACTCTCTTATCTCATGCTCAGGAATGGATGCTTATAAGAGTATCATTCTCAGTTTTTGCAAATGGTTAGACATCTTCTTACTTTCCATACATTATAATATTATGCACATTATGGTACTATCACTGTGTCCCCTTATAAAGAGAGGGGAAAGTCTTAAGTAAATCACAAGTTACCTAGCACTGTGCTTGATAGATACTGTTTAAAAGGGATACCTGCACAGTCAGATTGTTTCACAATAACTTATTTCCTTGAAATAATTGATTTTAAATATATTTAATTTCTAGATTATTTTTTATTTACCAGTTTAGAATTAAGATTCCAAAGGAATCCCACCATGTCATGTAAGCAAAAGCATATGAGTAATTTGTTTTTAGAAAGATAGAAAGTGAAATTTGATTAAATTAACAATGAAATAATGACTTTTAAGACTGTTTTGGTAAATCAGTACTTCGTTTTGTTGTTGATTGCATAAAAAAGATTCACACAGTAGGATATAATTTTGAAAGTGCTAAAATTTGCATTCATTAAAGTTGCAGTGGCTAATCAAGAAATTTGCAATTAAACACCACTTCAGCTGCATTTTCATCAACTGTGAGAACTTTCTACATAGCTAATGATAAAATTTCAGACTGCACCTAACTATTCTTGATCTGTTCAGATATGAATATTTCTATCTTATAATTTTATTATCTATCTTTTATATTTTTGAATAGTTAGTATATTTTCATATATATAAACAAGGAATTGAAGATATTACACTTTTTGCTTTAGAAGCAATTTATATTAAAATTGTCTTGCATTTGACCAACATATTGTATCTATTGGACAGAATATTAAAGGTGGTCTTCCCCAACTTCATTTTCCATTAAGAAATTTGAGACCTGGAATGGTAAAATCATTTTTCAAAAGGGCCTAAAATTAAACTAGAACGTAGAACTCTTAATTATCATGCAATTATCATTTTATAACACACTGAATTTCGGTTGCAGTCATTCATGCAATAAATGTTTTTGGTTTACATTCTTTTATGCACCACTGTAGGTGCTGAGGAATTGTGTCTAAAAATAAATTACAAGGAGTTTATGTGAAAAAGTGATAAGATGTCAGGGAGGCCATCTTCCTTACTGTAGTAAATATTTAATCTACTCTGTACTTAGAGTTGACTTGCTTTAGAGATTTTTTGTTGTTGTTGTTAATGAGGGTTCTTAATCCTTTATGCCTAGATCTTAAGTTGGTACACAGTTAAAATTCTAGAAATGTAAACTGTAGTCTGTATCATATTTAATTAATGACAGAAATGTGAAGCAGGTAAAGACTGTGTCCAATTAGCTCTTCATGAAAATTTTTTATGGTATTCTTTTTGTGGGATTCTTCCAGATGACTTGAGACTGACAAATGCTTCTTTCTCTGTGGACTGGGAATTTCTAGGGCTTTGTACTTTTCTATATTAGGAACATGAAGTGAGTATGATAGCTATATCCATGGGCTCTATAAAAAGACCACCTCATTCTAACCCTGCTCTCTCTCTTAGCAGATATAAACTTTGGTCAAATTACCTATCCTTTCTGTATCTCACATTTGACTTTCTACTTCAGTTTCATCACATAGTTCTAAACATCATACAAGCTAACTTATGGCGGGGGGAAACTTACTACCTGTGAATCAGCACCTAATAAGCAATCCAGAAAAATAAACTATTATCCAAATATAATCCATGGATTAAATCTGTTTTCCATTTTCTTTAACTGCAAAAATGTGAATCCAAATATATATCAAATCATTCTACATTTAAAAAGTCAACTTTTAAAATTCATCTCAGATATTTCATTATTAGTCTAAGCAGGCTTTTTCTTCTTCAATTACAGATAATCTTCAGTTTATTAGATTTTACTAGAAAAATCTAGAGATATTATACTACTACTGTGGTGGAGTAAGAACCTCTAAAAGGCAGCTCTTTAATAAAAACAGAAATAAAATTGAAAAAATTATTTTTTAGAACTCTGCCAATTAACTAAAGATTTTTGATAATCCAAAAAGTATGGACTTAAAAAATGGCTGAGTACTAGAAAGAACAGTAAGTTTTTTATCTTAAGTTGACCTAATCTTATCCCTTTCTCCTTTATAATAGTCCAGAAAGTCAAGAGTCACAAATATGGTAGTTGTGAAACTCAGCATCCTAAGATCACTTGGATAGGACAGATGGATTTGGAGTTCCCTAAAAGCTCCCTTATCAGAATTGTCACTGTTTGACCCGGCATCTTGCAGAAAAGCTCTAGTCTCAGGACTTGTCATTCTTTGATGTGACTTCGAGCTTACTCTGTGCAACTTGCTTATCCCCCTCTCCAGGGACTTTTTTCCAAAAAGAATCATTAAGCAGTTTTTAACATTACAACTGTCTGAGATGGTTTTATCAGTTAGGCTAAGAAGAGGCCGACCAAAAATAAACCTAATGGCAAGAATCTGGCATTGGAATATACATAAATAGATTTTAAAAGCCTTAATATATTCCCAGGATTCTAGAAGGCCATGCATATGTGCAGTGCTGTACATAAGAACAGCAAAGACCTGAGAAAACGTTAATCTCTAAACTGTGGTTATCTGAGATATGGCATGAGTGAGAAATAAAGACTAAGGTAGAATATAAACTATCTTTCAGAGAATGAAGACTGCTCCTGACACCCATGCAAAGTCACCCAGGAAAACTGGAAGAATTAATGATTAAAAGGATTTAAACAAATATCTTTCTAAACATTTTATGATCACTAGGCTAACTACACAAAGAATACCTCGACAAAGAATACTTTGCAAATTAGCCAAAAAAAATTTCATGTAACAAGAACAATTAAGAAGCACAACAATCAGCATTAAAAAGACACACTGTGAGGAAGGGGAGGCAATTTAATTTACAGAATTGTTCCAATATTTTAAATAAATTTTTAAAAAAGATTTTATTTATTTGAAAGAGAGTGAGAAAGAATACAAGCAGGGGAGCAGCAGGCAGAAGGAGAAGGAAAAGCAGGTTGAGCAGGGACCCTGATGTGGGGCTTGATCCCAGAATCCTAGGATCATGACCTGAGCTGAAAGCAGACACTTAACCAACTAAGCCACCTAGGCGCACCTTAAATAACAACTTTTAAATAAGAAATTACATCAAAAATATAGAAAAGTTTGTCCTGTACACAAAAAAGAAAGTAGTTGATAGAACTGTCACTGAGGAAGCTCCAATGTTGAAGAAACTAATCAAAGACTTTAAACCAGCTATTATAAATATGTTCAAAGAACAAAAGGGAACCAGGCAAAATAATTTAGGTGTGAAAAAATGTTTATATTCTCTACTGGATGAGACAAGTAGATATAAATTATTTTTTTAAAAAAAGAAGGAAATAGAAACTCTGGAGTTGAAAAGTAAAATAATGGAAGTGGGAAGATCAGTGGAGATCCTCAGGAGAAGAAATTGCAAATTTGAAGATATGTCTCTCAGATTATTCAGTGCAAGGAACAGAAAGTAAAATAAATAAAGTAAATTAAAAGGGCCATGGAGAACTGAAGTATATCATCAAACATATTAATTTACAGTGAAAGTAATGGCTGAAAACTTTCCAATATGTTGTAACATTTTAAAATGTTTAACTTTAAAAAAATATTTCAGTTCCAGTTAGTTAGCATACAGTGTAATTTTAGTTTCAGGTGTACAATATAGTCATTCAAAACTTCCATACAACACCAGGTACTACTCATCATAACAAGTGTACCCCTTAATCCCTGTCACCTATTTAACTCATTTCCCAACACCCCTCCCCCCATAATCATCAGTTCTCTATAATTAAGAGTCTGTTTCTTGACTTGCCTCCCTCTCTGTTTTTTATTTGCTTTTCTTGTTTTGTTTCTAAAATTCCACATGAAATTATATGGTATTTGTCTTTCTCTGATTTATACAAATATGTTGTGACTTAATTAGTACTTCCAAGAAGCTTACAAAACTCTAAGTGGGATAAACTCAAAGAGATTTACACCTAGACATGTCATTATCAAATTTTAGAAATAGAATGACAAAACAGAACTATAAAAGAAGAAAAAAGTTTTAACATATAGGAGGGAATCATAAGATTAATGGCTAATTTCTTATCATAAACCATGGAGACATGGGAGAGGGGCAAGATGGCAGAGGAGTAAGGGACTCGATTTCAACCAGTCCCCTGAATTGAGCTGGATATCTACCAGACCACTATGAACACCCACAAAAATCAGCCTGAGATGTAAGACGTTATCTCTGGATAAATACCAGCAGAATATCTCTGGCAGCTGGTTTGGAGATATGATGTGGGGAGCCATGATTCTGCGGGCAGCTATTGGAAGATAAATGGAAGTCGGGGGCGGGGGGGGAAGCATCCAGGATCCTATGCCAATGAAGCTCAAAACCCTCCCACATTGGGGACTGGGCACAGACTTGCAGACTGGGAGCAATAGGGAAAGGACTTAAGGACAGCAGGGGCACTGAAAACTGGAGCTGCAGGGCCATATGTGTGACCTGGGGATGGCTGGTGGTTTTAGAAGCACAAAAGGCAGAGATGTGCCTGGACATGGAAGTGAGGGCTGGGAGTTCTGTTATGGGGCACACAACTCAGGATGCTGTGGTTTTTAGCAGCACTGAGAAAAATGGAGTCAGTGTGGCCTGGAGAGTTTTCTGGAGAACAGATGGCAAACTCTCTGTTCTGAGGCAGAAGTTTGGATACAGACACTTCTGCTCTGACTCTTGGAGGAGACACGGAAAGCTGCCAGGGAAAGTTGCCAGAGAACAAAAGCCTCCCAGAACCAATTTTCACTGTGCCCATTCTCCCCCACAGGGGCAGGTCAACTCTGCCCAAACAGGGTTGACTGAGGAATAGCACAGGAGGCTCCTGCCTAATGTAGACAGGCTAAAGAACAAGAGGCTGACAACCCTAAAGTCCATATAAAACAGGTGCATCTTGCTTGGGATGTGGTCAATAGTTTGGACTCTGTACACTCCCTCAATCACCCCTCAACAGAATGACTAGGAGGAGAAACCCCAACAAAGGAAAAATTCAGAGACTGTGACCTCTGCCACAGAACCAACAGACACAGATATAAGCAAGATGTCAGAAATAGACTTCAGGGTAACAGTTATGCAGATAATAGCTAGGTTGGACCATTATTGCCAACATAGATTCTCTAAGAGCAGAAGTGAGAGATGATCTGGCAGAACTTAAAAATGCTATCAATGATCCACAAATAAGTGAAACCATATGATAATTGACTCTCTCTGCTTGACTTATTTCACTCAGCATAATCTCTTCCAGTCCCGTCCATGTTGCTACAAAACTTGGGTATTCATCCTTTCTTTCTTTCTTTTTTTTTTTTTTTTTTTTTACAGCTTTATAAACATATATTTTTATCCCCAGGGGTACAGGTCTGCGAATCGCCAGGTTTACACACTTCACAACACTCACCATAGCACATACCCTCCCCAATATCCATAACCCCACCCCCTCTCCCAATCCCCTCCCCCCATCAACCCTCAGTTTGTTTTGTGAGATTAAGAGTCACTTATGGTTTGTCTCCCTCCCAATCCCATCTTGTTTCAATTACTCTTCTCCTACCCCCTCAACCCCCCATGTTGCATCTCCTCTCCCTCATATCAGGGAGATCATATGATAGTTGTCTTTCTCCGATTGACTTATTTCGCTAAGCATGATACCCTCTAGTTCCATCCACGTCGTCGCAAATGGCAAGATTTCATTTCTTTTGATGGCTGCATAGTATTCCATTGTGTATATATACCACATCTTCTTTATCCATTCGTCTGTAGATGGGCATCTAGGTTCTTTCCATAGTTTGGCTATTGTAGACATTGCTGCTATAAACATTCGGGTGCATGTGCCCCTTCGGATCACTATGTTTGTATCTTTAGGGTAAATACCCAGCAGTGCAATTGCAGGGTCATAGGGTAGTTCTATTTTCAACATTTTGAGGAACCTCCATGCTGTTTTCCAGAGTGGTTGCACCAGCTTGCATTCCCACCAACAGTGTAGGAGGGTTCCCCTTTCTCCGCATCCTCGCCAGCATCTGTCATTTCCTGACTTGTTAATTTTAGCCATTCTGACTGGTGTGAGGTGATATCTCATTGTGGTTTTGATTTGTATTTCCCTGATGCCGAGTGATATGGAGCACTTTTTCATGTGTCTGTTGGCCATCTGGATGTCTTCTTTGCAGAAATGTCTGTTCATGTCCTCTGCCCATTTCTTGATTGGATTATTTGTTCTTTGGGTGTTGAGTTTGCTAAGTTCTTTATAGATTTTGGACACTAGCCCTTTATCTGATATGTCATTTGCAAATATCTTCTCCCATTCTGTCAGTTGTCTTTTGGTTTTGTTCACTGTTTCCTTTGCTGTGCAAAAGCTTTTGATCTTGATGAAATCCCAAAAGTTCATTTTTGCCCTTGCTTCCCTTGCCTTTGGTGATGTTCCTAGGAAGATGTTGCTGCGGCTGACGTCGAAGAGGTTGCTGCCTGTGTTCTCCTCGAGGATTTTGATGGATTCCTTTCTCACATTGAGATCCTTCATCCATTTTGAGTCTATTTTCGTGTGTGGTGTAAGGAAATGATCCAATTTCATTTTTCTGCATGTGGCTGTCCAATTTTCCCAACACCATTTATTTTATTTATTTATTTGTCAGAGAGAGAGAGGGAGAGAGAGCAAGCACAGGCAGACAGAATGGCAGGCAGAGGTAGAGGGAGAAGCAGGCTCCCCGATGAGCAAGGAGCCCGATGTGGGACTCGATCCCAGGATGCTGGGATCATGACCTGAGCCGAAGGCAGCTGCTTAACCAACTGAGCCACCCAGGCGTCCCAACACCATTTATTGAAGAGACTGTCTTTGTTCCATTGGACATTCTTTCCTGCTTTGTCGAAGATGAGTTGACCATAGAGTTGAGGGTCCATTTCTGGGCTCTCTATTCTGTTCCATTGATCTATGTGTCTGTTTTTGTGCCAGTACCATGCTGTCTTGATGATGACAGCTTTGTAATAGAGCTTGAAGTCCGGAATTGTGATGCCACCAACTTTGGCTTTCTTTTTCAATATTCCTTTGGCTATTCGAGGTCTTTTCTGGTTCCATATAAATTTTAGGAAAGTAGTTCAACTTATTACACATCTTATCTTTGACATTTTCCTTGCTTTTCTTTTAGGGTTTTGTTTTTTCTTGTCTAACTTATCCTACATGCCCTTTCTAGTGGCTTCTTATCTCTGAAAATCCCCTTCTATTACTGAAGCCAAAAAAAAATCTTGTCATATGTCATTTTTGTGTTGTTATTTAACAAATTACCAGTTTATATGCTTTGCTCAATTTTTAAATTAGCATATAGACATCTTTTCTGTATTGATTAGTAAATTGAATTCATATATTAATTATATCTAGCCCTTGTCCATCACTGGATTTTGTGAATTGTTGGTTTTTATTTCAAATTCATAATGGAATTTTATAGTATTTGGTTTTAAATATTTTTAGCCATGTATTTTAAATGAGCCAAAATAAGTAATTTTCTTAATGGATTTTATGTTTGTTATTATGCTAATAAATCCTCAAACTCAAGATCACAAAAAAAAAATGCTATCAATGAGATCCAATCTAATCTAGATATTCTAATAGCTAGGTAAATGAGGCAGAAGAAATAATTAATGATCTAGAAGACAAACTGATAGAAAAGAAGGATCAGGAGGATGCCTGTTACAAACAGCTTAGAAACCATGAAAAAAGAATTAGAGAAATAAGTGATGTCATGAAACATTCCAATTTCAAAATTATTGGGATATCTGATGGGATGATATGAGAGAGAGAGAGAGAGAAAACTAGAATGAAAAAAAAAAAAATATATATATATATGTAAATCCTACCTGAGAACTTCCCTAATCTGGGGAATGAAACAAGCATTCATGTCCTAGAGGCAGAGAGAACACCTCCCAGATTAAGATTAAACCAGTGCCCCAGCATGAAACAGTAAAACCCTCGAATCTTAAAACCAGGGAAACCTGGTTTTAAGAAACCAGAAACCTTAAAGACAGTTAAGGGGAAGAGATACCTTATGTTCAGAAGGAAGAACAGCAGAGTAATGTAGGACCTGTCCACAGAGACCTAGCAAGGCAGAAAGGACTGTCAAGACATATTCAGGGTACTAAATGAGAAGAATATGCAGCCAAGAATACTCTATCCAGCAAGGCTATCATTTAGAATAGATGGAGAGATAAAGAGTTTCCAAGACCAGCAAAAACTGAAAGAATATGTGACCACTAAGCTGGCCCTGCAAGAAATATTAAGGGGGGGTACTCTCCTACAGGGTCCAGAAAATGCATTTGAATATTAGGTGAAAACAACCCTAATCTCGGGAAAGAAACAGATATGCAGATCCATGAGGCACAGAGAATTCTCATCAAAATTCACAAAAGCTGGGGCACCTGGGTGACTCAGTGGGTCTTGATCAGCTTCAATGATGACCTTCAGCTCAGGTCATGATCTCAGGGTCCTGGGATCAAGCCCCACATCGGGCTCTCTACTCAGCAGGGAGCCTGCTTCCCCCTTTCTCTCTCTGCCTGCTTCTCTGCCTACTTGTGATCTCTCTGTCAAATAAATAAATAAAATCTTTAAAAAAAATTTCACAAAAGTAGTCCAAGAAGAAGACATATTATAAATAAGTTTGCAAAAGATCCTGACAAAAGGAAAGAAAAAATTAAAGTAACAAAACAAAAGAAGACAGTAACTTACAAGGGAAATCCGACAAGGCTAGGAGGAGATGTTTCAACAGAAACTTGACAAAGCCACAAAAGAGTGGCATGATATGTTTAAAGTGCAGAATGGGGGTAGACAGTATGGAAATAGTGATCTGAGAAACACCTGGGGCACAATGTGGGGATATTATTCACTATTCTAGAAATACTTCCCTGAGAGGCAGCATTCACAGAGATATCTCTGGGAACAAAGGAGCTGGCTGGGCCATTTCCCTTCATGCCCACCCCCCGCCCCCAGGAAAAACACAGAACCACCTGAGGGAAGCAGCTCAGTGTGGACACTAGCTGCCTAACTTACTTACACACATCCCTGTGCTCTGGAAGGACTACCCTTCACAGTCAAGCTTGGCTTAGTGCCAGTGTGACAGGCCCCTTCACCAGGAGACAAGTACAAACCCATGCCTACACATCTCTCTACCAGAGTTCTGCAGGTCCTCTGTTCTAGTGGAGTTGGTCTCAGGTCTCAATTTACAAGCACACCACAGCTCACCTAGTTAAAACTTAACATATTCAGGCCAGGGACCAAATGCTGTTCAAAGTAGGCAAGGAGAGCCTTTGCAGATAATTGGCCTAAAGGATAGAGCAGTAAATATGTAACAGTTGAGTGCATGCATACCAGAGACACTCCCTGAAGTGACAGGCTCTATATACTACATAACATTTTCTTCATAAGGCTATTACACTCAGAAGCAGGAAACATACCTGTTTTATCTAACACAGAGAAGAATGTGGACTTAACAAAATGCCAGGATGGAGTAATTTTTCTCAAATGAGAACAAGAAATGGCCACAGCCAGAGATCTAATTGAAGCAGATATAAGTAACATGCATGATGGAGAATTTAAGGCAACAATTATAATGATACTCACTGGGCTTGAAATTAAAAAAAAAAAAAAAGACATCAGTGAGAACCTTACCACAAGATAAAAGAGTTAAAGAAGAATCAATCAGACATGAAGAATGTAATACACAAGATTAGAAACAGGCTGATACAACAAATAGATAGACCTCTTAATCCTGTTTCCCCAACAGTTTTGGTCATTTTGCCTAGTCCCTGTAAAATACCTCAAAACTTTGGTATTTTTTAAATCATTTATCTATATTTCTTTTACAATAAAAAGGAAATTCATTTATATTTTAAAAGATGAGTAATACTGTTAACTAAGAATCCTTTCTTTTTGTTATTAGTTTAAAATTTTTCCATAAATACTATTTGCTTTAATATTCTACCTAGTTACACAAGTGCAAAGAATATTTTTATTACTTTTATATAAATACGGCTTTAAGATACCATTTTTTTAATCTTACCATTTTTAAAAATTTCTTTCCAGTGTTCCAGAATTCATTGTTTATGCACCACACCCAGTGCTCCATGCACTATGTGCCCTCCATAATACCCACCACCAGGCTCTCCCAACCCCCCACCCCTCTCCCCTCCAAAACCCTGTTTGTTTCTCAGAGTCCAGAGTCTCTCATCTCTCCATCAAATTTCTCCATCTCTCCATCTCTCCATCAAATTTCCCTGAACTCACTTCTCCTCTCCATCTCCCCAAGTCATCCATGTTATTCCTTATGCTCCATAAATAAGCAAAACCATATGCTAATTGACTCTCTCTGCTTGACTTATTTCACTCAGCATTAAAAATATCATTTTGGGGGGTACTTGGGTGGTTCAGTCCTTAAACATCTGCCTTTGGCTCAGGTCATGATCCCAGGGTCCTGGGATCAAGCCCCACAGTGGGCTCCCTGCTCAGCAGAGGGCCTGCTTCTCCCTCTCCCACTCCCCCTGCTTGTGTTCCCTCTCTTGCTGTCTCTCTGTGCCAAATAAATAAATAAAATCTTTTTAAAAAATAAAAAATAAATAACTCTTCTGTGTCTCTATCTTGGATTAGTTAGGTGGGATATGTCTCTTTAAAACCCAAACAAGAAAAAATAAGTATGTATATTTTGTACTATCATGAGTTATCAAAAAATAAAATCCAAGTAAAAATTATTAATGCCAGAGGTAAAACTGAGTTTAAAACTTAAAACGCAGACATATATACTGCATCTTGGGTTTTGAAGAGAAAATTGGTAAAATATTACCAATATCTGATTCTTCTCAGTTCATGCTGATTGTAGAAATTTAGTAAATAAAATTTTTCCTATGCTCATTAGTTCACTAAATATTATGTTTTTCATATCCACAGGCCTAAAGCATATATTTCTTTATAGATCATGGAAAGGACACATCTTCCATGAAGACTATGATTTCATCAATAATGTGCAGATTTTCTTCAGTTGAAATGTTTGTTCAGTTTCTATAAACCAGTTGATACATTTTATATTTTATAATATAGAGGAGGATATTTCAGTTCAATTTATAAACTGAAATATTTTCTTATCATGGTGTATAAAATATATGGAGTCTCAAAATTATTATAAATACTCCTGGAACACATAATTAACCAAGTGTATGTCATCGTTACAAACAATTGATACACCTTTTTATTGAAACCACTGTTTTAAAGAAGTATCATTTTTAATGAATGAAATATTAAGATTCAATATGCAATAAATTCATTTTTATTTTGTTAATGATTTTAATTAAATATATATCCTCACTTTCCTAAAATAAAATGACATTTATTTTTATTAAAGACTTCATTGTTAGTATCACTATAATTGGTTATGAATAGACTACAAGTCCATCTTCCTTTTATTTTACATACTGACACTACAGTTCAAGTACAGGTCACTAAAAAATGTTACCTATCAGCCAAGAGCAGATTTCTGAATGAAGTTTCAGTTGAGAAGGAAAAAATTAAAACGTTGTACCCACCCATCTTTTTAAAAATCTAAGTCATAGACAGAAAGTGACAGGTTGAAGATGCTTCAGGTTTTAAAATTCAGTTGAGACAGGCAAACCTGTCTTGCTAAAACTTTTGTAGTGCAGGGACAGTCAGTCACAATGAAATGCATTCTGACATTGAAATGTGCTAAAAGATATTATGAAAAATAGCCCTGATGATTGCCAATACTGAAGTGTATTTGAAGAACGACTGACTGGAGATCAAGAAACAGAATAATTCATGCTCAGGATTATCACTTTAAATCTAAGTGTAGCCTTAATGTCATCATACCAAATAAGCAATTACTATCCCCAAAACTTAACACTATTGTGTAGTCTATAAAGGATAAACACTCACATTACTGGTAAATTTCATCTTCTTGTTGAGGACTTCTTGTTGTCAGGGTCAAACACTATTAAAGAATAAGAATATTGATTGACTTCCTTGACCTCATCATATACTACCAGTCAAAAGATGATGGAGGACTCTGTTTATTAATCATGCAAAAGGGACAACATGAGGTATAATTTCTCTCCTGAGCACAAAATTAGGAGAGCTGTCAGAAACACTGACATCATCAACAATTACTAGAGTGTTTTTCAGTTATTCCATTAAAAATAAAATGTTAATGAGAATATTCCCTAAAAAGCTTTTTAGGACTTTTTAATAGAGTCTGACAATAGTATTCAGGGCATTGTTGTAATGCCTCAGTGAACAACAAATTAAAAAAAAAAAAAAGAAAAGAAAAGGAAAAAGAAAAAGAAAATTCAAACTTAGGTCAAATTTACCATCAAGGCTAAATACAAAGATCAAGCAGGGCTGATTTAAGTAGGTGGAGTAGTAGGGAGATGCCAGGCTTGCCTCATCCCTCAAGCATAGATAGATCAATACCAAATCATTCTAACAACTAGGACATCAATCTGAGGACTGAGAAAACAATCTACACAATTGTAGGGAGATAACATGGCGAATGTGCGCTTCAAAGATGTGAACTGGGAGAAAGAAAAGGCCGTGGTACTAAGGAGTGGTTCCCTTCTTTTCACAGAAAGAAGTCAGGGAGAGAGTGGGAGATAGTGATGCCTAGGGTTCTCACAAGGACCTGTGGTGTGGAGATCCCCTGGGTCACACAAGGAGAGAACATTCCTCTTTCTGGAGTGCTCTTAGAAGAGGGTATTTTGCCTCACCAAGGAAAAAAGATCCACTGGATAGTATTGCGCCACTGTTCAACAGCATGCACAAGGGGCAGATAACCTGGTCACAACCTTGTGCTGTGCTTTGACACAAACTCCAGGCACTTGCACAGGAATGCGACCACATTTCTGAGACAGAAAAGTACCAGATGCAGCACTTTGAGTCTCTCCTTCAGGAGAGGGCGGTGGGTATGCATACTACTGAGTACTTTAAGCTTTTTTTTTTTTTTTTTTTTTTAATCCTAGCTGCCTGTCAGAGATAAAACACAAGAGAACTGAGGTGCCAGGAATGCCAACTACTGGGCACAGACAGGTTGAAGGCAGAGATCTGATGAAAGCTTGGGACACAGAAGAGGAGATTGTTCACTATTTTTTGAGGGCCTTGTTGGGACCCCAGTGTTGGGTCCCCCAATAATGGGTCCATGGTCAAAGGAGGGAGACTGATACAAAGCGAAGGTCAAGCAAAGCTTTATTTCGTGCCAAGCATCAAGAATCAAACTGACCGTCAAACTGTTCAAACAGACTGGTTGGGGCCACCCCTTACAGAAAGGACGACCCCTCCCTGCTTTCCAGACTAACTTTTTAGAGCAAAGGCCGTGTGGTTGGGCCTGGCCATACACAGGTGGCTAATTGAATTACAACGCACCCCATAGTAGCCATGGAAACTAGCCCATCATCTTGGTAGCTAAGAGACAGTATGCACCCCCACTGATTGAATGTGACCTTGCATTTGGGCTGTTACCTGGGACTGGTTTCCCAGACTTGCTTTTAAGTAAGTTCCCCTGGGGGGGGGGGGCAAGGTTAATTTAAGTTTTACAACAAAATGGCAGTTCAACCGGGGTGGGGGTGCTCTGGCTGAATAGGCCCTTACAGGCCTCTGGAATGCTGGTGGCCACGGTGGGGTGACATTATCTTCCACTCCCTGCCCATGAGCGTGATTGGACTTCAGAGAGAAACACAGCACCTCCAATGGAGACTAGAGTTGCTTACACCAAACCCCACCCCCTGAACCTGGCAGGGACATATTTATTAGGGCAGGTCTCACTGAGCCAGCAAAGTGTGCCTCTCCCTCAGAAGACTCACACAGGCCCTCCACATGCATCAGAGCTACTAATCACAGAGTGCTCCAAAGCATCAGCTTCAGTTCCAGTGGAAACAGGACAAGACTTTTTTTTTTTAATCTTTTCTTTAATTTGTTATTTTTTAAAAATTTTTCTTTGGCAATAGGCTTGAAATTTTTGGTTCATTTGTTGGCTTATTTCTTTCTCTAATTTTGTGGGTCAGACTCACCCCCTGCCCCAGACTTATCTTAAAGAAATCAAAGCACATTTAGTTAAAGATCCAAACACTCCCCAATGCAAGCAAGGAAGAACTTTGCAGAGGACTGGCTTATGGGGGAAAACTAGCCAAAACACAATAACAGCACACACAGCATACACCAGAAACAGTTCCCAAATGCTAGGCCCTGTAGAGTGGAGGAACCCTTCTTAATATAGTATTATTGTTAGCAACAGGAAACAGAGCAATCTTTCACAACACACAAAAGACAGAAACCTAGACATATGGACAAGACAGAGGAATTCTACCCAAATGAAAGATCAAGAAGAATCACAGCCAGGGATTATCTCAAAGCAGATATAATCAATATATCTGAACAAGAATTTAGAACAAGAGTCATAAGAATACTAGTGGGGCTTGAAAGAGGCATAGAAGACACCAGAGAAACCTTAGCTACAGCAGTAAAAGATCTAAAAATTAGGACAAAATAAAAATGTTGTAACTGAGGTACAAAAATGACTGGATATAATGACCACACAGATGGGACAATCAAAGGAATGTATAAGTAATATAGAAGATAAAATTATGGGAAATAATGATGCAGAAAAGAAGAGGGGAAATATTAAATCACTGATAGAGACTTAGGGAACTCAGTGATCCATAAAGCACAATAATATCCACATCATAGGACTCCAAGAAGAAGAAGAGCAGGAAAAAAAGGGGTAGAAGGTCTATTTGAACTAATTATCACTGAGAACTTCTCTAATCCAGCCAGGGAAGGAAACAGGTATTCAAGTCAAAGAGGCACAGAGAATTCCCCTCAAAATCAATAAAACCAGGTTATCACTAAGGCATATCATAGTGAAATTTTCAAAATACAAAGTTAAAGAGAATTCTGAAAGCAACTTGGAAAAAGAGGTTTTTAATCTACAAGGATAAACACGTAAGGTTAGCAGCAGACCTGTCCACAGAGACATGGCAAGCCAGAAAGGAGTGGAAGAAAATATTCAACATGCTAAATGGGAAAAATATAATGTCAAGAATACTTTATCTAGTATTCTGTCATACAGAATAGAAGGAGAGGTAAGGAGTTTCCAAGACAAGCAAAAACTAAAGGAATCCATGAATACTATACCAGCTCTGCAAGATATATTAAAGGGGACACTTTGGGAAAGAGAGCCCAAAAGCAACAAAGGCTAGAAAGGAACAGAGACAATCTATAGGAACAATGATTCTACAGGTAATAAAATGTAACTAAATTCATATCTTCCAATAATTACTTTGAATATAAATAGACTAAGTTTCAATCAAAAGACATAGGGTATCAGAATGGTTAAAAAAATAAGACCCATCCATATGCTGCTTACAAGAGACTTATTTTAGACTCAAGGACACCTCCAGATTGAAAGTGATGGGGTAGAATATTATCTATCATGCTAATAGACATCAAAAGAAAGCTGGAGCAGCCAACCTTATATCAAACAAACTAAATTTTAAACCAAAGACTGTAATAAGAGATGAAGAAAGGCACTATGTAATAATAAAGGGTCTATCTAATAAGAAGATTTAAAAACTGTAAATATTTATGCCCCAAATTTGGGAGCAGCCAAAAATATAAATCATTTAATAAGAAACTTTTTAAAAAGATAACATTTATTTATTTGAGAGAGAGAGATAGAGCCAGCAAGCATGCACAAGTGGGTGGAGGGGCAAAGGAGGGGGAAGCAGTCTTCCCACTGAGCAGGAAGCCTGATGCAGGGCTTGATCCCAGGATCCAGGGACCATGATCTGAGCTGAAGGAGATGCTAAACCAACTGAACCATCCAGGTGCCCCAATTAATAACAAACTTAAATTCATTGATAATAATATAACAATAGTTGGGGACTTTAACACCCCACTCCCAGCAATGGAAAGATCATCTAAGCAGAAGAGCAGCAAGTTAATAAGGGCTTTGAATGATAACACTGGACCAGAAGGACTTCAGGTATATTAAAAGCATTTCATCCTAAAACATCAGAATTCATATTCTGAGTACACATGGAACATTTTCCAGAATACATCACATACAGAGTCACAAATCAGGCCTCATCTAACTGGTACAAAAAGATTAAGATCACACCATGCATATTTTCAGACAACATCCTTATGAAAAAAATCAGCCACAAGAAAAATTTGGAAAGACATCAAATACATGGACACTAAAGAACATTATTTTAAGGAATGAATAGGTTAACCAGGAAATTAAAGTAGAAAAAAAATTTTTTAAAGTACATGGAAATAAGTGTATATGAAAACATGACAGTCCAAAATCTTTGGGATGCACCAAAGGTGGTCCTTTGAGGGAAGTATATAACAATACAGGCTTTCCTCAAGAAGCAAGAAAAATCTCAAATATACAACCTAATGTTAAAAACAAAGGAGATAGAAAAAGAACAACAAACATAGCCTAAAACAAGCAGACTCCTAACCAGCAAAGAAATAAAATCAGTAATCAAAAATCTTCTAACAAACAAGAGTCCAAGGCTGGATAGTTTCCCAGTGGAATTTCACCAAATATTTAAGAAGAATTAATACCTATTCTTCTCAAACTATTCCAAAAAAATAGAAATGGATGGGAAACTTCTAACCCATTCCCTGAGGCTAGCATTATCCTGATCCCAAAATCAGAAAAAGACACCACTAAAAGGAGAAATACAGGTCAATATGCCTGATTAACAGGGCTCCAAAAATTTTTACCAAGATACCAGCTAGTAAGATCCAACGTACATTAAAAGGTTTATTCACCATGACTAAATAGGATTTATGCCTGGGCTTCAGGGGAGGTTCAAGATCCACAAATCGATCAATGTGATAAAACACATTAATAAAAGAAAGGATAAGAACCATACGATCCTCTCAATAGATCCAGAAAGACCATTTGACAAAATAAAGCATCCTTTCTTCATAAAAACCCTCAAAAGAGTAGGGATAAAAGGAATGTACCTCAACATCCTAAAGACCATACATGAAAGACCCATAGCTAATATTAACCTCAATGGGGAAAAATTGAGAGCTTTTCCCCTAAAGTCAGAAAACAAGAGGGATGTCCACTCTCACCACTGTTGTTCAACCTAGTACTGGAAGTCCTCACCTCAGCAATCAGACATCAAAAAAGAAATAAAAGGCATCTACATCAGCAAATTAGAAAATATATATGAAAGACCTATAGCTAATATCATCCTCAATGAGAGAAAACAGAGAGTTTTTCCCTGACACTCAGGAACAAGACAGAGATGCCCACTCTCACTACTGTTATTTAATATAGTACTCGAAGTCCTTGTCACATCAGAAAACAAAAAAATAAAAGGCATCCAAATTGTCAAAGAAGAAATCAAACTTCTACTCTTTGCAAATGACATGATACTCTATGTAAAAGCCCAAAAGACTCTACCAAAAATTGCTAGAACTGATTCATGAATTCAGCAAAATCATAGGATATAAATTCAATGTACAGAAATCTGTTGCATCTTTATATATCAATAATGAAGCAGCAGAAAGAGAAATCAAGGGATCAATCCCATTTACAATTGTACCAAAGCCAATAAGGTACCAGGGAATAAACTAACCAAAGAGGTAAAAAATCTATATGCTGAAAACTGTAGAATATTTATGAAAAGAATTGAAGACGATGCAATAAAATGGAAAAAAAAAGAAGTCCATGCTTATGGATTAGAAAGAAAAAAAAACACTGTTAACATATCTATACTACCTAAAGCAATCTATACATCCAGGACAATCCTGGTCAAAATAACACCAGCAATTTTCACAGAGCTAGAACAAACAATCCTAAAATTTGTATGGAACCAGAAAAGACCCTGAATAGTCAATTTCTTTTTCTGTGAAAAAGAAAACCAAACTAGAGGCATCACAATCCCAGACTTCAAGCTCTATTACAAAGCTGTAATCATCAAGACAGTATGGTACTGACATAATAAACAGACACATAGATCAACAGAGAACCCAGAAATGGACCCTTTATAGTCAACTTTATAGTCAACTAGTCTTCAACAAAGCAGGAAAGAATATACAATGAAAAAAAAAAAAAGACAGTCTCACTTAATCCTAGGAAACAAACTGAAGGTTGCTGGCAGATGGGAGGGTAGGGATAGGGTGGCTGGATTATGGACATTGGGAAGGGTATATGCTACAGTGAGTGCTGTGAACTGTGTAAGCCTGATAATTCACAGACCTGTACCCCTGGGACAAATAATACATTATACATTAATTAAAAAAAAAAAAAAAGACCGTCTCTTCAACAACTGGCGTTGGGAAAACTGGACAGTAAGAACAAGAAGTATGACACTGGACCACTTTCTTATAGCATACACAAAAATAAATTCAAAAGGGAGGAAAGACCTAAATGTAAGACAGGAAATGTAAGAACTAAATGTAAGACAGGAAACCATCAAAATCCTAGAGTAGAAAACAGGCAGCAACCCCTTTCACCTTGGTTACTGCAACTTCTTACTAGACATGTCTCTGGAAGCAAGAGATACAAAAGCAGAAATTAACAATTGTGACCTCATCAAGATAAAGGTTTCCTCACAACAAAGGAAACAGACAACAAAACTAAAAGGGAACTGACAGAATGGGAGAGGATATTTGCAAGTGACTTATCGGATAGAGGGCTAGTATCCAGAATCTAAAAATATCTCATCAGACCAACACCCAAAAATAAATAATGCAGTTAATGGGCAAAAGAGGTGAACAGACATTTCTCCAAAGAAGACATACAAATGGCTAAAGACACGTGAAAAAAGTGCTCAACATGACTTATCATCAGGGAAATACAAACCAAAACCACAATGAAATATCATCTTACACCTGTCAGGATAGCTAAAATCAACAGCACAAGAAAGAGTAGGTGTGAGTGAGGATGTGGAAAAAGGGGAACCCTATTGCTCTTTTGGTGGGAAGGCAAACTGGTACATCCACTTTTTTTTTTTAAAGATTTTATTTATTTATTTGACAGATAGAGATCATAGGTAGGCAGCGAGACAGGCAGAGAGAGAGAGGAAGAAGCAGGTTCCCCGCTGAGCAGAGAGCCCAACTCGAGGCTCGATCCCAGGACCCTGGGATCATGACCTGAGCCGAAGGCAGAGGCTTTAACCCACTGAGCCACCCAGGTGCCCCGGTATATCCACTTTTGAAACAGAATAGTTTCCTCAAGAAGTTAAAAATAGAACTACCCTACAACTCAGCAATTGCACTACCAAGTAGTTATTCAAAGAATACAAAAATACTAACTTGAAGGGGCACATGTAACCCAATGTTAATAGCAGTACTATCAACAGTAGCCAAATTATGGAAAGAACCCAGATGTCCACTGAATGATAAATGGATAAAGAGGTGGTGCGTTTTGTTTTTTTTTTTTTTTTTAAGATTTTATTTATTTATTTGTCAGAAAGAGAGAGAGAGAAAGCACACAAGCAGGCAGAGAGGCAGGCAGAGGCGGAGAGAGAGGCAGGCTCCCTGCTGAGCAAGGAGCCTGATGCGGGACTGGATCCCAGGAACCTGGGATCATGACCTGAGCCGAAGGCAGCGGCTTAACCCACTGAGCCACCCAGGCATCCCAAGAGGTGGTGCGTTTTACACACACACACACACACACACACACACACACACACAGAGGAATAAATGAAAGGAATAAATGAAACCTCAAAAATAAATGAAATCTTGCCACTTGCAACGATGTGGATGGAGCTAGAGTGTATTGTGCTAAGTGAAATAAGTCAGTTGGAGAATGACAAATACCATATAACCGTATGTAAAATTTAAGAAACTAAACAGGAACATAGAGGAAGGGAAGGATAAATAAAATGAGATAAAAAGAGAGAGGAGGGTAAACCATAAGAGAAGTATAGTTAAGAGAACAAAATGAGGGTTGTTGGAAAGGAGGTTGGTAGGAGGATGGGCAAAATGGGTGATGGGTATTAGGAAGCACTTGTTGCAATGAGCACTGGGTGTTATATGTAAGTGATAAATCACTAAGTTCTACTCTTAGAAATAATACTATACTTCATTTTACCTAAATTGAATTTAAATAAAATTTTAAAAAAGTTCGACCGCATGCAAATTCTATATTTATAAAATATAAACTTGCATATGAAAATTAACATAAGATATTTTATATTGCAGTTTCTACCCTCTGGCCCATCTGAAGAATTTGCTAACACACAGTATATAAGAGGGTAACTGCAAGAATGTAAGTAGCAAATCCAATTATGTGATGAAAACAAAACAAAATATTCCATTATTTATGTCAAAATTTGTAAGTGGATAATGATTTATATTACAATTTACTTATCCTATCAATAAGTAGAGGCTTATAAGCATGAATTACACAAATACTAAGTAAATCATTAAAAATTTGAGCCATCCTCTATTCCAAAATAGAGAAAAATATTGAATCTCACTGTTGAAATAGTTCATCCTACACACCAGGCCAAATACTAGGAAGTGTCCTTAAAAATGGGCCTTTTCTATATGAGAGGATCCCTAGAATTGAAAGAGACCATCAGGGGCCCCTGGGTGGCTCAGTGGATTAAGTGTCTGTCTTCTCCTTGGGTCATTATCCCAGGGTCCTGGGATTGAGCCCTGCATCGGGCTCCCTGCTGAGCAGGGCTCCCTGCTTCTCCCTCTCCCTCTGCCTGCTGCTCTGCCTAGTTGTGATCTCTCTTTATCTGTCAGATAAATAAATTTTTAAAAATCTTAAAAAAAAAGAAAAAGACCATCAGAAAACTGAGAGATCTCTTTGTACACTAAGTACTCTCCTATGAAAACTCACACTTGTTTTTAAATTAACAATAATTAAAATCTTTGAAATATTTTTTCTGTTTTTTTTCATTAAACCGTTGGTTCATCTAATCAACATTAATAGACACATACTATAATTTCAGGTCTTTTGCTTATGCTAAGGATAGAAAATGAAGACATAGGGGTGCCTGGGTGGCTCAGTTGGTTAAGCGGCTGCCTCTGCTTGGGTCATGATTCCAGGGTCCTGGGATCAAGCCCCACATCGGGCTCCCTGCTCAGCAGAGAGCCTGCTTCTCTCTCTCCCCCTCTCCCTGACGCTCTGCTTACTTGTGCTCTCTAACTCTCTGCCAAATAAACAAATAAAATATAAAAAAAAAAAGAAAAAAGAAAATGAAGACATAAATTAATCATAGATATATAATTTCAGGGTTTTTGTTTGTTTGTTTGTTTGTTTTGTTTTCTACAAGATTACAATGAATGCAGATTAAGTAGCAATTGTAAGATTAAAGAGAACTGAGAAAAGAATTTATAAACTACCAAGTTGTGAAAACAAAGAGTGAATGTCCCCCCAAGTTAGAGGGGATAATAAACACATTGAGCCTCTGCTGAAATCCCAGATGGAATAAACCTTAGGAATAAACCACCTATTGGATGGTGGGCTCTATTTTAGGGATAAGGGTAAAAACAAAAGAAAGTTGACATAACAAAGTCTAAAACCAAGCCTCCCTAATATCAAGGTGGTCTGACAGTAACTGTAAATCACTGCCTGATAGAAAAAAATTCTAACATTCTTTAGAGGAAGATAAGAATATCCCATATTACAACATTTTACCCATAGTATCTGCTATAGAACAAAAAAACTAGCAGGCAAGAAAGGTGGTAAATTATAGGAACCATAATCTAGAGAAAAGAATAACTAATGGAAACAAATCTTCCTAAGATTACACAGAGTTAGAATTAAGAGAAGATGTTAAATAGCTACTATAAAATTTTAGGACAAACATAGAAAAGTATATTGGAGATAGCAATAAATTAGAAAAGGTAGAATTGAGAAATATAAAATTTAAAAAAACATAATCAGGGAGCACTGGGTGTGGTGCATATATAATGAATTCTGGAATACCAAAAAGAAATAAAATAAAATAAAATGAAAAAAAAACATAATCATGATTGCTTCACCTAAAGATAGGGTTCTTTATAAATATATAAACTAAAGCACTGAGAAGTAAAAGATGAGAAAAAATTAACAGCATCAGCAACATGTGAGACAGTGCCATCTATAATCATAGTCATATAAAAGAGGAGTGACAAGAAATATTTGAAAAAAAATTACAAGTCCTTTTGAGGAGGACAGGTGGAAATCACATTTTTATTTTTTATTTATTTATTTTTTATTTTTTTATTTTGAGAGAGAGAACACAGGTGAGTGGTGGAAGGGCAGAAGGAGAGAGAGAATCTCAAGCAGACTCCATGCTGAGCATGGAGCCGGACTAGGGGCTTGATCTCACAACCCTGAGATCAGGATCTGAACCAAAGCCAACAGACACTTAACCAAATGAGCCACCCAGGCATCCCTGGAAATCATAAATTGTTTCACATGTATGAAAGCATGGGAAGAATAAGTGCCTGCCATAAAAATAGGTAAAAAAAAATTTCAAATTATAATGAATGTTTAAGGTCTGAGCGTTGGTGAGCATGATAGAGCAGATGCACCAAGAGTGCATTCTGACTTGCTAACTCTTTTCCTTAGGCTTCCATTGGATGATAAGTGAAAAACTGGAGGCCAGACAGGTAATGTGAGAGTAACTTCAGTGAACAGCTGTGCAGGTGATGATTAGTTGTGAGTATAAGATAGGCATGGACATGATTTGCTTCCCAACTCTTCTTTCCTATGAAGTATAAGCTAATTTCCTCAGAGGGAGGAGCAAAAAACAAATACAAAAACAAACTTTTTGCTGCTTCCTTTTCTAGGCAAAGATAGGTCAGGAGCCACAGAAGGAGGGTTTGAAACAAAAAGTGGTCTGCTGCTTCTCATTCCAGGGAAATTTCAGTGGCTGCTGGAGGCCTTCTATAACCTGTCCCATCTCCAGCACCAACATTGGCAAAATATATCTGCTGGTGGTGGAGGGACAGGAAGCCATTTCATGCCCAGATCCTATTCTGAAACAGTGCAGAGGTACCTGGGTGGCTCAGTCCACTGAGCACCCTATTCTTGATTTCTGCTGGGGTCCTGATCTCAGGGTCATGAGATCCAGACCCCAGTTTCTTAATCTGGCTAAGAGTCCGTTTGGGATTATCCCCCTCTGCCCCTCCCCCCAAACTTCCAACCTCATGCTCTTCTCTCTAGGGGAAGAAAACTTGCTAGCACCCAAGATCCCTAGTAGATAAAAGGCAAGACACAAGATCTATATTGCCTTCTTCTGTGATGCAGGAGTAAAGAACCTGTAGAAAACTGAGGCTGGAAAAAAAATTCCGACACGTTAGACCTCACACTAACTAGAATGAATCAGTAGTCTACCATTGGAGAAACTTGAAGCCAGAGGTATATTGACAGTAACTATAGCAACAACTGAACCCAAATTCAGCCTAATTACTGACTAAATTGTAAACTCTCATACTAAAGGAATATTGCAGCAACAGAATACCCACTTAGGGAAATAGATATAATATTTAAATAAATAAATAATTTGAATAAATAATTTGAATAAATAAATATATTTATCTCAGTTTCTACTGTTATTTTATATGCAATGCATGATGATTAAGCCAAAGGAAGAGAGAAAAATATTGTTTTAAATTCCCCAAAACAGATAAGTCAAATACAAATGACAACATGTAATCTTAAACTTAACCATACAAAATACTATAAAAATAAGGAAACCCTTTCATTATTAGTCAATACCTGCCAGATTGGATGAGAGCCTAAAACCTGTGTATAAAGAAACCCAAAAAACCATGGATAAATTGAAAGTAAAAGAATAGTAAAATTGTCCATACAAACGGTAACCCAAGGAAAGATTTAGTGGCTCTATATATGTTGATGAAGTAAACTTTAGGACAAGGAAAATGAGCAATGATTAAAAAAAAGAAGAGAAAGCATATTCTTTATTATTGAGGATAATTCCATCAAGAATCTATTACAGACCTAAATGTGTATATATACATAATAATTCATCAAAATCCATAATGCAAGGGCACAGTCCTAAAAGGAGAAATATACAAAGCCACAGTTACATTTGGAGATATCAACATGCCTCTCTTACTAGTTGATAGAACACACAATGAATATTGAATATTAAAGATTTACACAATGCTATTAACAAACTTGGCCTAATTGACATTTTTACAGTACACCAGATGACAACAGTAGAATACACATTCTTTCCAAATACACATGTAACATTTACCAAGATAGACTATACTCTGGGCTATGTAACAGCCCATTAAATTTAAAGACATTAAAATCATACCAGGTATGTTCTCTTACAACTAGATATACTACAAGTCAATACACTATGCAATTGTTTCACTGAATTAAACAATTCTTATGAAAGATTCCTGAAGAGGTTGCAGCCTTGCTTAAAAACAACCTGAATGACTTTATGGTTATTAAATAAATAAATTTAAGAAGAAAAAATATTTTTAGATAACATACTTCAGGTCCATTGACTTAATTATCAAAATCTCTCATACTCTTAACAAAATATAAAATATATATTACTAATCCTATAAATTGTCTTTCACAAAATAGATTACAAATGACCAATACCCATGTCATATTTTGGGAACAAAATTATACTAACCCCATATATCATATATACATGGAATAATATTTAGCTCTCAAAGTAAATTCTACAATATACAACATGGTTGAATGTGGAGGACATTATGCTAAATGAATTAAACCAGTTATAGAGAAAGAAACACTGCATGATTCCACCTACATGAAATATCTAAAATTGTCAAATTCATGGAATCAAGTGGAATAGAGGTAGGCAGGGCCTTTGGGGAGAGGGAATGAGGAATTATGTGTAATGGACACACACTTTCAGTTAAAAAAGATGAACAATTTCTAGAGGTGTGCTGAACAGAACTGTACTGGTGGTCAACAATAATGTACACTTAAAACATTGTTAACAGATTATTGTATCTCATGTTAAATTTTCTTGAAAGTGTTTAAAAAATGAAATAGAGAATTGACACTATAAACAATGAATAAGAATTATATATGAATGGCAATACATTTAAAAATGCACAACATCATTGCATACCAGAGAAATGTTAGTAAAATCACAACATGATGCCTCTGGAAAGCTCATATATGATTGATAGAATTAACAGCAACCTGATACAATCAACAATAATATATCAGTGATTTGAAAAAGCATTAGTCCCATTATCTTTTTAATAAAGTATACAGTGACTATAAAATCCAACAATACTATTTCTATATTTTGCCCCAAAATAAAGGAAGCATATGTTCTTATAAAAACATAAGTGTTCAAATCTGCTCTATTCATCATACTTAGAACTAATGTTCATCAACTAGTTCATCAACCAATGAACAACCAAATTATAGTGTATCAACACAAGGGAATACTGCTCAGTAATAAAAATATTAAAGTATGGATACATACAACAACATAATTTACTGATTTATATGAATTTGTAGAAGACAAAAAGTAGTGTGGTTTTTATATACTAGACAGGGTGGGGGGAATGATTGATTTTGAAGAGGCTCAGGAAATATTTTAGGGTCATCTTATAGATTTTATTTATTTATTTGTCAGAGAGAGAGAGAGGGAGAGCGAGCGAGCGCGCACAGGCAGACAGAGTGGCAGAGGGAGAAGCAGGCTCCCTGCGGAGTAAGGAGCCTGATGTGGGAGTTGATCCCAGGATGCTGGGATCATGACCTGAGCCGAAGGCAGCCCCTTAACCAACTGCGCCACCCAGGCGTCCCTATGGTATCTTTTTAAAGCATCCAGAGTAGACTATGACATGTATCAAAAATAATTGAACTACACACTTATAAAAAGGTAGAGTTTATTGTACATTGTATTTCAATAAATATGACAATATACATTTCTAATAGCACTGTAAATATGAAATGTTTAGGAATAAATTTAGCCAACCACATGCAAGAACTCAACACCAAAAATAGCATAATATTGCAGAGTAAAGAAAATATTAAAATAGAGAACTATACCATGTTTGTAGGTTGGAAAACCATATTTTTAAGGTATTAATTCTCATTAAGTTGTTGAATTGTTGCAGTCCATTCCCTATCAAAGTCCCTCAGAGTTCCCAAAGCAATTCAATATAGAAAGGAGTGTCATTAAAAAAAAAATAGTAATGTTGGAACAATGAGTTATGTGCTTAGAAAAATAAACTTTATATGATAAGCAAAAATGAATTAAAGTCAAATCATAGATCTAAATTAAAAAGCTATAATATCAATGATAACGGAATAAGGCATAGAGTATACTTTGTGTGACCTCTGGGTTGATGAGGAATTATCAATCAATCATTAATCCATTAAAATTAATGTCTTACTGGATAAGGGCTATTCAGGAACCTGCTGTATTATCTTCATAACTTTTGTATAAAGATAAAACTATTCCTTAGTTTATCAAAAAATAAACCTAAAGTGAGCATTAAAATTTTTTAAAAATGCATTTTACTCAATCAAAAGATATCCTTAAAAAAGCAAAGAACTGTCTTAGAAGAAATATATGTGACACATATATCTAAATCGGACTCACATTCAGAATATCTGAGCTTTTACAAGCCAACAGCAAAGAGAAAATTAATCCAATGAAGATGCACAAAAGACTGAACTGAACTATTCCAATAGAATATTTAGGGGCACCTGGGTGGCTCAGTGGGTTAAAGCCTCTGCCTTCGGCTCAGGTCATGATCCCAGGGTTCTGGGATCGAGCCCCGCATCGGGCTCTCTGCTCAGTAGGGAGCCTGCTTCCTCCTCTCTCTCTGCCTGCCTCTCTGCCTACTTGTGATCTGTTTGTCAAATAAATAAATAAAAATCTTTAAAAAAAAAAAAGAATATTTATAAATTTCTGAAAGCAAGTGAAAATGTGCTCAACATCATTAGAACTTTCAGGAAATGCAAATAAAACCCAAAGGAGATACCAATAGACAACCAATAGAATGGAAACTATTAAAAACAAACAAAAAAGACTGACAGTATCAAGTTTTAATAAGGATATGTAGTAACTAGAGACCACATATATTGTAAACATTTTAAAAGGAATATGAAAAAATGTTTGGTACCTTCTTATAAAGTGAAATAAGTATCTACTATGACCCAGCAATTGTACTTCAAGAGAAATGAAAACATATTCTCCTAAAAGACCTATATACCAGAATTCATAGACATTCTATTCATAATTGCCCCAAACTGTTGATCACGAGGAGAACAAATTAAGCTCCATTTTTACAATGGGATACTATTCTGCAGTAAAAGAGGCAATCAATTGTTACACACAGTGAATGATATGGATGACTATCAAAAACAATGTGGTGCTACCAAAGTTAGATACAAAAGAGCACCTACTATATTATTTACAAGACTTATTGGTACAGAAGTACTAAGTAATGGTGATGATAGATAGAAACTACAATGGCAGTTTTTTATATTAAGATGGGTAGTGGTAATCATGGTGAATGAATAAAACAGGATGTTCTGGGTGATGAAAATTTTATGTATCCTGAAGGAGGTGTTTGCATCCCTCTTTGGTTTCATCTTGTTTCATTTTTCCCTCCTTTCCCCTATTATTTTCTGTCTTGTTTCTTAAATTTTTCATATTATTGAGATCATATGATAATTGTCTTTCTCTGATTGACTTATTTCACTTAGCGTAATACCCTCTACTTCCAACCACATCATTGCAAATGGAAAGAATTCATTTTTAATTGTTGCATAATATTCCATTGTAGATATATACCACATCTTCTTTATCCATTTATCTGTTCAATGGACATCTAAGCTATTGTGAACGTTACTGTTATAAACATTGGGGTGCACATGCCCCTTCAGATCACTACATATGTATCTTTTCAGTAAATACCTAGTAGTGCAATTACTGGGTCTTAGGGTAGCTCTATTTTAAACTTTTTGAGGAACCGCCACACTGTTTTCCAGAGTGACTGTATCAGCTTACATTCCCACCAACAGTGCAGGAGGGTTCCCCTTTCTCTGCATCCTTGCCAATACCTGTCGTTTCCAGATTTGTTAATTTTAGCCATTCTGACTGGTGTAAGGTGATATCTCACTGTGATTTTGATTTGTATTTCCCTGATGCCCAGTGATGTTGAGCACTTTTTCATGTGTCTATTAGACATTTGGATGTCTTTGCAGAAATGTCTATTCATGTCTTCTGCCCATTTCTTGATTGGATTATTTGTTCTTTGGGTGTTGAGTTTGATAAGTTTTTTTTTTTAATAGATTATGGAATCTAACCCTTTATCTGATATGCAATTTTCAAATATCTTCTCCCATTCTATTGGTTGTCTTTTGGTTTTGTTGACTGTTTCCTTTGCTGGGCAAAGCTTTTTATCTTGATGAAGTCCCAATAGTTCATTTTTGTCCTTGCTTCTCTTGCCTTTGGTGCTATATCTAGGAAGAACTTCCTGTGTCTCAAAGAGGTTCCTGCCTGTGTTCTCCTCAAGGATTTTGTTGGATCCCGCTCACATTTAGATCTTTCATCCATTTTGAGTCTATGTTTGTGTGTGGTATAAGGAAATAATCCAGTTTCATTCATCTGCATGTGGCTATCCAATTTTCCCCAAACCATTTGTTGAAGATACAGTTTTGTTTTGTTTTGTGTTTTGCATTTTGTTTTTTTCCCATTGCACTTTTTTTCCTACTTGGTCAAAGATTATTTGACCATAGAGTTGGGAATCTATTTCTAGGTTCTCTATTCTGTTTCACTGATCTATGTGTATGTTTTTGTGCCAGTACCATACTGTCTTAATGATGACAGCTTTCTAATAGAGTTTGAAGTCTGGAATTGTGATGCCGCCAACTCTGGTTTTCTTTTTCAACATTCCTCTGGCTATTATGGGTCTTTCTGGTTCCCTACAAATTTTAGGATTATTTGTTTCATTTATTTGAAAAAAGTTGATGATATTTTGATAGGGACTACATTAAATGTGTAGATAACTCTGGGTAGCATAGACATTTTCACAATATTTATTCTTCCAATGCATGAACATGGAATGTTTTTCCATTTTTTTGTATCTTTCTCAATTTCTTTCATGAGTATTCTATAGTTTTAGTATAGCTACTTTGCTTCTTTGGTTAGATTTATTCCTAGGTGTAATTCTCCTTTTTGATGGGGTCTTTGGTTTGGGGATTAAGGTAATGCTGGTCTCATAAAATGAGTTTGGAAGTTTTCCTTCTACTTCTATTTTTTGGAACAGCTTCAGGAGAACTGGTATTAATTCTTTTAATGTTTGGTAGAATTCCTTTAGGAAGCCATCTAGCCCTGGGCTCTTGTTCATTGGGAGATTTTTGATTACTGATTCAATTTCCTTACTGGTTAAGGGTCCACTCAGGTTTTCTATTTCTTCCTGGTTCAGTTTTGGTAGTTTATGCATCTCTAGGAATGCATCCATTTCTTCCAGATTATCTAATTTGCTGGCATATAGTTGCTTGTAATAGGTTCTTATAATTGTATTTAATTGGTGTTGGCTGTGAACTCTCCTTTCTTACTCATGATTTTATTAATTTGGGTATTTTCTTTTTTTCTTTTTGATAAGTTTGGCCAGGGATTTATCAATCTCATTAATTCTTTCAAAGAACCAGCTCCTAGTTTCATTGATCTGTTCTGTTCTTTTGTTTTCTATTTCATTGATTTCTGCTCTGGTCTTTATTATTTCTCTTTTCATGTTGGGTTTAGGTTTGTCTGCTATTCTTTCTCTAGCTTCTTTAGGTGTAGGGTTAGGTTGTATATTTGAAAGCTTTCTTACCTTTTGAGACAGGCTTGTATTGCTACATACTTTCCTTGTAGGACTGACTCTGCTCCACCCCAAAGATTTTGAACAGTTGTGTTTTCATTTCCATTTGTTTCCATGAATTTTTAAAATTCTTCTTTAATTTCTTGGTTGACCCATTCATTCTTTAGTAGGACACTCTTTAGCCTCCATGTTCTTGAGTTCTTTCCAACTTTTCTCTTATGATGGAGTCCTAGTTTCAAAGCACTGTGGTCTGAAAATATGTAAGGAAAGATCGCAATCCTTTGGTACTGGTTGAGAGGTTGAGACCTGATTTGTAACCTAGGATGTGATCTATTCTGGAGGATGTTCCATATGCACCAGAGAAGAATGTATATTCTGTTGCTATGAGATGGAATGCTCTGAATATATCTGTGATGTCCATCTGGTCCAGTGTGTCACTTATTTTTAATTTTTTTTAAAGATGTTATTTATTTATTTGACAGAGAGAGAGATCAGAAGTAGGCAGAGAGGCAGGCAGAGAGAGCGGGGGAAGCAGGCTCCCTGCCGAGCAGAGAGCCTGATGTGGGGATCAATCCCAGGACCCTGGGCTCATGACCTGAGCTGAAGGCAGAGGCTTTAACCCGCTGAGCCACCCAGGTACCCCCAGTGTGTCATTTAAAGCCTTTTATTTCTTTGTTGATTTTTGGCTTAGATGATCTATCCATTTCAGTGAGGAGGTGTTAAATTCCCCTACTATTATTGTATTATTGTTGATGGGTTTCTTTGATTTTATTATTAGTTGGCTTATATAATTGAATGCTCCCATGTTAGGGGCATAGATATTTAAAATTGTTAGATCTTCTTGTTAGACGACACTTTAAGTATGACATAGCATCCTTCCTCATCTCTTCTTACAGTCTTTGGTTTAAAATATAACTTAATTTGAGGACTGCCACCCCAGCTTTCTTCTGATGTCTGTTAGCATGGTAAATAGTTTTTTACCCCCTCATTTTAAATCTGCAAATGTCTTTGAGTCTAAAATATGTCTCTTGCAGACAGCATATCAATGGATCTTGTTTTTTTATCCATTCTGATACCCTATGTCTTTTGATTGGGGCATTTTTCCCATTTATATCAGGGTAACTATTGAAAGACATGAATGTCATGCCATTGTATTGCCTGTAAGGTGACTGTTGCATTATATTGCCTATATTCCTATTCAGTCTTATAGACCCTTTCTACTCTATGTTACTTTTAGGCTCTCTCTTTGTTTAGAGGACCTCTTTAAATATTTCCTGTAGGGCTGGTTTGGTGTTTGCAAATTCTTTTAGTTGTTTTTTTTTTGTTTTTTTGTTTTTTTTTTGTCCTGGAAGCTTTTTATCTCTCCTATTTTTAATGACATCTTAGCTGGATATAGTGTTCTTGGCTGCATATTTTTCACATTCAGTGCTCTGAATATATCATGCCAGTCCTTTCTGGCCTGCCAGGTCT
The DNA here is from genome assembly GCF_902655055.1 of Lutra lutra. Taxonomy (NCBI): domain Eukaryota; kingdom Metazoa; phylum Chordata; class Mammalia; order Carnivora; family Mustelidae; genus Lutra; species Lutra lutra. Next base: position 136,538,750 of record NC_062281.1, read on the forward strand.
TGGTGGATAGGTCTGCTACCAATCTCATATTTCTACCACTGTAGGTTACAGATTTCATTCCCTAGCTCCTCTCAGGATTTGCTCTTAGTCTCTGACTTGTAAGTTTTATTATTAGATGATGGGGTGTTGACTTATTTTATTGATTTACTGATTTTGGGGGGTTCTCTGTGTCTCCTGGGTTTTGATGCCTGTTTCCTTCCTCAAATTAGGGAAGTTCTCTGCTATAATTTTCTCCAATATACCTTCTGCTCCCTCTTATTCTTCTGGGATCCCACTTATTCTAATATTGTTTCATTTTATAGTATCACTTAGCTCTCGCATTCTCCCCTCATGATCCAGCAGCTTCTTTATTCTCCATCATTTGGTCTTCTGTATCACTAATTTTTTTTTAAGATTTTTTTTTAATTTATTTATTTGACAGACAGAGATCACAAGTAGAGAGAGAGAGGGAGGGGGAAGCAGGCTCACTGCTGAGCAGAGAGCCCGATGCGGGGCTCGATCCCAGGACCCTGAGATCATGACCTGAGCCAAAGGCAGAGGCTTTAACCCACTGAGCCACCCAGGTGACCCTTTATCACTAATTCTATCTTCTGCCTCATTTATCCTTGCAGTTAGAGCTTCCATTTCTTATTGTACCTCATTAATAGACTTTTTGATTTTGACTTCATTAGATTTTAGTTATTTTATTTCTCCAGAAAGGGATTCTCAAGTATCTTCTATGTTTTTTTCAAGCCGGGCTAGTAGCTTTATAATTGTCACTCTGAATGGTAGTTCTTATATATTACTAATATCCATATTGATTAAGTATGGATATTTCTGAAGTAAGTTTCTGAAGTAAGTACGGCCTCTTTTTTGTGTGTTTGTTGTTTTTGTTTTGAGGTAGTTTTTTTTTTTTTCTTTCTTCCAATGTCTTTGCCTCATTTCAGTTTTAGGGTAATGCTTACCTCTTAGAATGAGTTGGGAAGTATTCCCTTGGCTTTTATCCTCTGAAAGAGATTGTAGAAAATTGTGATGTCTTCCATAAATATTTGGTAGAATTTATCAATGAATCCATCTGGGTCTACTGCTGTTTTGAAGATTATAATTTTGATTCAATTTCTTTGCAGATATAGGCCTATTCTTTTTTTTTTTATAGGCCTATTCATATTGTCTACTTCCCTTGTGAATTTTGACAAATTGTATTTTAAGGAACTAGTCTATTTCATCTAGGTTATCAAACTGTGAACATACAGTTGTTAATAGTATATTCTTTTCTTTTTTAATTCCCATATGATCTGTAGTGATGCCCCCTATTTCATTTCTGTTATTAGTAATGTACTTTGCTCTTTTTCTTAGTTAGCCTAGCTAAATGCTTATTAATTTTATTGATCTTTAAAAAAAAACTGCATTTGCTTCCATTAATTTTCTCACCAATTTCCTGTTTTAAATTTCATTGATTTTTACTCTAAATCTTATATTTTTTTCTACTTACTTTGGATTTAACTTGTTCTTTTTTTTCTAGTTTTCTATGGTAAAAAGAATATGGATTTTAGATCTTTCTCAGTTTTTAAATATATGCATTCAGTGATATAAATTTCTCTTTAAGCACTACTTTCAGTGCATCCCATACGTTTTAATATGTTTATTAAATTCATTTCTATATTCACTTAAAAATCTGTGTTTTGAATTCACATGATTTTACTTTTGATCATTCAGGAAGAAATTAATAGTACTAGGGTCCCCCCCCCTTTACCTGAAGTATGTAGCTTTAAGAACAGATTAAAAACAAAACAAAACAAAACAAACAACAACAACACACTATCATGCACTGATTAAGTGCAAAAAAACTTTAGGTGGTTTTTGCCACCATTATGTTATAGCCATGCTGAAAAGACTATGTGAGTGGGTGAAAGGAAATAAATTAACTAGGTAAAAATCAACTTAGGTAATATTAGCTATGGTGGCAGAATCCTGAAAAATTAGTAAGAATTTGCAAAGGTAATTTTAATTTTTTAATAATGATTTCAAAATTCTTAGTAAATTGTAGTTATCAGGTTATTATCATTCTACATGTTGGTTTTCTTGAGCATCTTGAGAAATAATTTCCCAATAAACAAATTGAAATGATTTTCATTAAATAAATACTGACAAATGCTATTTTAAAATTTCAGCTGAATGAAGATACTTAGCTGCTGCCAAAATTTTAATAATGAAATTAACTTGAAAATGAATCTTTTTGTAAAAGTCCTTGTTAAAGATATTCATTCATTCAAATCCTTTTCTGTTTCTGGGTGATTTAACACTGATTAATTTGTTAGAGAAATTTTGAACTTCATAGAGATGTGTGCTCTTCCTCCATTTCTGGATTCTTTGGAGAATATGAATTCTCTACGTGGTAGTAAAATCCAAGAATGAACAAACACATGATCTGAGACCTAGTATATATAGTCTGATAGAGAAAGGTCAATTTGGCCCAATTTTTCAGAACTTCAGATGTTGTCATACTGAGGAACAATGCCACAGATTAGACAATAGGGATTTTTCACTTTCTATTACCCTTCAAATACTTGGTAAAAATCAAAGAAACATAGACATTCAGTAGAAGAGCTTTTTGCTCTAATTTCAGTACAAACTTTTTTTCTCTTGAGATCAGAGTAAAACTCATCCATAAAACCTATGCAAAGTATTTTTTTTTTCAAATCATTCACAGGCTACAGATAAGATAAAATATATGGACAGTAGACAATTCCAGGAATTTTTATATTTGACTAATTATAAAATATTAATCACATAGCATGGAAAGATTATTTTGTTATTTTCATAGGCCACTGAAGACCATGGAAGAATACCATTGGAAGGTAGAATTAAAATATGAATTTGACATAGTACATATATCATTTAAGACATTTTAATTTTTAACAGTTTACATTAAAATGTTAGTATATATCAACAAATATAGTTCTGTTTATTTAATATTTATGAAAAATAAATACCGGAAATTTTATTCCCCAATTTGTAAGCCAGATTTCTTTTGACAATTATATCAAGAAAAAGTTCCAAGATTTTTATTTTTGAATACTGATTTTCAATTGTATTTTGTAGGCATTACTTTGCAGACAACCATCTGTTTCATTCTAAGTTTCTTCATATCCAGTCAGAAGGCAATTATGCTATCAATAGACAATTCTTTTTCATGGAAAAGATTTTAAAACAGCTTTGAAAGTTGAAGTTGCAAGCAGTTGTTGAAATATAATTTACATATAGTTCCCCATATTGCAAACTGTGAATTATTATTTTAAATTCCAAAATATAGATGTTTTTAGTATCTTCTATGATGTAATGCAGATATCATTTAAAATTATTTTTAGCCTGAATACTTAATACCTTTTTAGCCAGAAAGTGAGTTAAAATCACACATAAATAAACATACATGTAGCCACACTCTCAAACACCCAAGGAAAATAACATTTGTTTAAAGTTTGTGTCATTTGAATAAATTATCTATGCAACAGTTTAGATTTTTTTCATATTGAATATATAGGCAAGATATTAATACTTTAAAAAAACAGTAAAAATATTAGACCTCCTTAATCTCTTTGAAATTTTTCATCTCTACATGAAAACTTCATTGGGCTCCTTTAAAAAAAAAAAAAGGCCTCATATTTAGGGTTACCAGATTAAGCAAATAAAAATATAAGACACCCAGTTAAATTTTAATTTTGAATCAACTGATGATTTTTTAGTATATCTCTAATACTGCAGGGGATGCCCACATACACACAATTTTGGAACATATTTATGCTGAAATTTATCAGTTATTGATCTTAAATTCAAATTTAACTCAATGTTCCATATATGATCTCACATCCTATTAAGAGAACATCAGGGTCATAATGTTTGTGTAATATAATCAGTATCTAATTAAGGAAAAATATCACACATTCTGAATTCAGGGCACTGGATCCTATGTATCTGAGGATTGGTCAAGAGAAGGGGATTATTATCTGAACTCCTTTCCAAATGTATCTCTGAAACTGCAATTCAAATCATTCCTGGTCCCAAAGTTTAAACTCATTTTATTATTCCATACATCATTTTCCTGGAGTGGAGGTAGTCCATAAACACAGATTTCTTCTGCACGGAGCCAATTTTACCCAGAGTGTGGTATATGCAGTTCCTATATGCTATGATGGAGGGAATCCAAGTTGCTCACCTGTTTCCAACTATGATTTCCATCAGTTTATCAGATGTGTAAAATAAATAGCATTAGAGTTGGTTCTCTACCAATGTGATAGGGAAAGAGGAATTCATCAGATAAACTGTGTTTCCCAAATCTGGCTCTGGCTGCTTGTAAGAATCTGGGGAATTCATTTTTAAATAGATATTCTTGGACTTTACTATGTGGAGTATAGTTCAGTAGGTTTGTGATGATAATTTTTTGTGTTGTTCTGTTTTAATAAACTCTCCTATGAATGACATTTGGGAATTCCATATAGCCCAATTCCTTAATATTAGGAAGAACTGGAGTATAAGCAAGGTAGAATTGCTCTCTGAAGATTTCAGAGACAGTAGAAATTATGAATAAAATCTAGACTTTCATAATTCTTGAGTTTCCTGGAGATCCAGGTCCTGTTCCATTCTCTGGGAGAACAATATGCAACTAACATTTTGACAGGTACTCTTAAATCCAATGTTACACTGTCACCACAATGTTATCACATCATTTCTACACTGGACTTTAATTAAAATTACAAACTGAGGGTTTTGGAAGGGAGGGGAGTGGGGGGATGGTTGAGCCTGGTGGTCGGTATTAAGGAGGGAACATATTGCATAGAGCACTGGATGTGGTACATAAACAATGAATCTTGGAACATTGAAAAAATAAAATTTAAAAAATAGATAAATTAATTTTTAAGAACTTGTCTATTATCACTTGTTATGTATTAACCTGTGAGCAACAATTTCTTTTGATTCCTAGAGAATCATGCATTTCTAGAAAAATGACAACTGCCAGGTGGAAAGTCCAGGAGAAGAAATTGGGTAGGTAGAAAAGGTGGAATAGAGCATTTTACTTATGGTTTGCAAGATTGCCCAATTATGACAGAGTCTTATGCAATACTGCATTTCATTTAAAGAGGAGGGCATAGGACATTCAAAGCAGAAATCAACATGTTAAATATTAGATAGTGGGATTAGGGAAAGAAAGAAAAATTTTAGGCCAATTTAACCTGGTTCTTCCTTTTCTGAACCTGGCACTGAACACTAACTTTTTGACAGAATGAATTATTAACATTATCTAAAGAATCTTTTAATTTTTGGCATATTCTGAAGATGACTAAATCTTATGCATGCTAACCACTCATATAAATTTTCAGTGATAGAAGGAGCTTTTCTTTTTTTTTCCTTTCACTTTTGGAGACTGAGAGACACTAATATGAAATTATAGTATTTGTGTGAGAAGAAAAAGCAGGAAGAAAGGGAGAATAAAAGAGCATTAACTATCCATATTACCAGGCTCTGCTACTTTAGGATAAATGATTGGGGAGAATATTATCTAAATCATCTCAGATGAGAAGAGAATATGTTTGTGTTTCATTATTAACACAGCATAGAGGCATATTTAATAACATCTGAATGGTTATAGAACATAGTATACAAAAAATTTACTGAATTTAAGGCAAGTGGAATCAAAGAAATGAGGTATCTTTCCAATCGTGTTTCTGCAGCTTAAATAACAATATGGGTGTTATAACATAGTGGAACACATTGTGGGTTTCTTTTTAGTACAACTATTGTCTCCCTTTGATTCTTCAAAGTGAATAACATTTTGTGGGAGTGAGAATCACTGTCATTTTTGTCAGATAACTAACCAATGTCTGGTAAAATGGATATTCTCCTTTCTCCTTTCTCCTTTTAGAAATAAAATTAAAATATTCCTGTTTTTGAAAGAAGTATTTTTCCCCCATTACAAGCTAGAAATTATCTCAATGTACTGTCACAGAATATCTTGCAACAGAGATCTTAGAATGAAGCAAGCATTCAACCCATCTATTTTGAGGGCCCTTATTATGCTTTAGGCAACTTACTTCACTCTGTGTGGTATCATAGGTCTAATCTGAATGCCTCTCAGGTACCACTCATTAAATAAGATGGTTCAAAACTGAATCTCAATCCAGGTTAGATATGTACGATTTTATATAGTTCTGAGTTCCTTTCTGCCTTTTAGAAATTTAAATTATTTATCCCCTTCATTCCTAGGTTAATAATCTTTAAACATATTTTAATAACTGATACTTCACAGCAATTATAAGAATTTATAAACATATATATTTATAGATAAAATCCATCCATGTACTTATATAATATATACATATTAAAGTATATAAGATCATATATAAGACTATTCTACATAAGTATATAGAATATTCTATAAATATAAAGAAATACTTAATAATGTTACATGGTATGTATTCAATACTTGCAGCTATTGTTAAATAGATTGGATATGTTTATTTCTGAAATGTATGTGATATAATAATTATATAAAAGCCACAAGGATTCCCAAAATGAACAAGTTGGAATGGATTGAAACTGCCTACTTAGAGCTAAACTTTAGGCAAGATATTAAAAAAATCTCTAAACATAATTTCCCATATGAGATGAAGGTGGATATGAATTATCTAATGCTATTGTTGTGAAAATGTACATAGATGATGTGAAATTTCCTAAGACACTTTCATGTATACCCATTATATATACATTAGTAACACACATTAGTATATTTTGCTTGGGACAAAAATATGAAAGAAAAATTTCAATGTAAGATCAGAAACAACTCAAAGAGAAAAGGATTTCTGGGTTTATCTGGGTTCCTCACAGGATTTAGATCTGGATCAAGATGGATACTTCTTAGAAAGTTCATTCACCAGGATATTACTAAGATCTTTAAATTAAAAAATTTCCCTTGATTAACTGGCCTTTCTAGGGTCTCCATTTTTCTAACTGTAAGTTGAGGAGATAATTAAGTGAAGAAAACCTAAAAGTTTTTGTTCATAACTCTTGGGCTAGGATAATGAACCAGTGACTAAATGCATTTTCCAGCAAAAAGAAACCTCCTGCAATATTTCAAAGAACCAGAATTAGCTTCATATACTCTCACAAGAGCTCTTGCAGACTATAGGCCACCTAAGCTGGCTGATGGTGGCAAGTACTTTGTGAATTTTGGTTTAATGGAGAGGCTGTGTATCTGGCTCCAGGTCTGGGTTTTGACTTTCAATGGACTTTAAATTTTGTCTTAATAATTTGTGATGATATTTAAGATCACAATAGCATGAGTCTTCATTCTGTCCTAAGGAGATTAAAATCTCAAAAATTTAATATTTTCCCTGTTTTGTTTGGGAAATTTTTATTGATAAATTTTATTTTATTGATCTAGTTTTTGAGTTTACTATGATGTTTATAAAGAGAATTTGCATTGTTACTTATCAATTGCTATAACCCTATATGATGAATTTATTTTAAATGGAGCAAGATGATCACTCATTATAACATTTAGTAATTTGTGTTTGGGAATAGAGTAACTTGCGAAAAATTTTGTCTACTCTTTTAACATATTAAAAAAGAAAACAAACTTAGTAAAAATTTGTTGACAGAATCTACTGCTTTCTTTTAAAAAATCTGGGAACTGGTTTAATTTCCTTCTTCTGGCTAAGTATTATTTAATTCCTATGAAAAATGCATTTCCCAAATAAGTATTATCACAGCATAACACATTACATAAAACTTATTTTAGTTGAAAGAAAAAAATGCATATTTATCTTCAAATATTTATAATTAACGTTTGTAGTAGTTTTGCATATGCCATAGACTATTGGCAATATGGTATGTCAGGTTTAGAGACTGTTGTTAGTAAACCAAGTTACTTTTAGAAAGAGTTTATTTCTGTGGAAGCAGCATAAATTTATGGCCAGAAAGACAAATGTTATACATTTAAAACAAACTCCTTACTTTTTATGAATATACTTAAGGCAACACTCCAATCTTGGAAATGCTTGGTTACTGACCAAAAGGATGTTATGGGATAGTCTCAAATATATGTATTTTACAATATCAATTTCTGCATATATTTTATTAAACTCGTGTTTCTTCAGCTGAGAAACCACATGTGCTATGTGTACATGGAATGACTACTGAAGTTGCATGCTTAGCTTTTGCCATTTTTCTAAAATTACATAAAGTCGGAGTTTGCTGTCCTTTTTTTTTTAATCTTTTTTATTTTATTTTTTTTTTAAGATTTTATTTGTCAGAGAGAGAGAGAGACTTGCTGTCCTTTTTAATCGCTGACAATATTTTTAAATGACTGGATATCTAGATTTGCAAAGGCATCTTGAGATGAGCTATTTCAACTTCATTCTCCTGTTTTTACTTAGATCCTTCCTGGAAAATGACATCTCTTTTTATTGCTGCTGTCCCAAACAGAAAATTATATTTTATTCTTTTCTTGCATAGAAAAAGTTTTGATAACTTATGGCATTTTAATGATGCAAATTTGATTAATCTGTCATTTCTAGGTTTGACATCATAGTAAGAACCAGTCCCTTCTCTCTCTCTCACTTTCTCTTCAACTACTTTACTCTACAAATCATAAAAATCATTTTAGTAAATTTTCTGACCTGTCAGAATTTATGTGATTTTTAAAATTTGTTTTAACTTACTTTTTCTTTGGCTGTCTTCTTATTCAGTCCCTTAATTACTCAAGTATTCTCACTTCATTCTAGAAATATGTGGTTAAATTCTATATAATTAAACTTTTATTGTATAATATATAAAATATACAGTTAAATAGAGTTAACTGTATTTATACAGCTATATTCTGGTTACATATAGTTTGAATGTAAATCTATGCATTGCATATTATGCAAATAACAATATAAGTAAATATTTTCCCAAGTTTCTAACATACTCTAAGACAAAATCATGCAAATTCAATATAATATAGTGCATAGAAAACAAATGAATTGTCAGAGTTCGAGTTTCATGGGTAATTACACCCTTATCTTTACAAATATATGAGGTATGTAACCAAAAATTGTTGGACAGTTTCCCTGAAGGAGGTTGAGCATTAAGAAAAGCAAAGAGTAAAAACAACTCAAAGGTTGAATGGATAAACAAAATGTGGTATACACCTACAATAAAATATTATTCAGCCATAAAAGGAATAAAGTCCTGATACATTCATGCTACAACATGAATGAGCCTTGAAAACATTATGCTGAGTGAAAGAAGCCAGCCTCAAAATGCTACATATTGCATGATATCATTTATATGAAATACATGTAATGGAAAAATCTATAGTGAGGGGGAGCATATTAGTAGTTGCCAGGGGGCAGGAGAGAGGTAAATGAGGAGTGACTACTTAGTGGGTAGGAATTTCATTCCAGGGTGATGAAAATGTTCTGATACTAGATAATGGTATGACTGCACAATATTGGGAATGTACTAAAAGCCACAAAATGATATACTTTAAAATGGTTAAATTAGTGACTGTTACATAAATTTTATCTCAATAAAAAAAGAAAGAAGCATGAAATAGTGTGATATATTTTTATGTTACTATAATGTGGTGAATGACATAAGATCATCACATTGCCTGGTATGTAAGATATTAAAGCACATTTATTGAAAAGTTAATAAGGAAAAGGAAAATTTTTGAAAGACTTTGCCAACTTTGTTGAGTTTGAGCTAAATCCTAAAAATGACTATATGCCAATGAAAGTCTAATCAAGAAAGTGGCATTTTCAGATTTAATATTTGGTACATTCACTGTCATTTAAAAAAATCAGAGGAAAAGTCTTTGGAAAAGTTTAAGTGTGGAGCATTAGTCTCATTGAGAGATGATGAGGTCCAGAACTAGAAGAGAGGCCATAGTGTTGTAGAGGAGGGAAAATTTACATTCAGAGAAAGCATCTGTAAGAATCAGTTGTTTACCAAATATGTTCACTGTCATGATGTAGTTCTTATCCTCAAGGATATTACTTCCAATGAAGTAATGCTGATTTGGATATTGTAAACTGTATTAATGACTGAAAAAACTACTGACACTGCCGAATATTATCTATGCATATATTCCTGTATCATATATACTAAATTATATTAAATATTTTATAGACAAATTTTTATCTCTATGTAGATATCTACCAAAATATACGTTGAAATGCAACTAACAGAAATGATCGATTTTCAATTGCCTAGATGACAGTTCAGTGTGGTTAATTAACTTTTACAAGGTCACTCAACCATGGAGTTAATAAATTATTTCCATTCTCATTTCAGTTATTTTTTTGTTTTCCCAATGCATTTTCATTTCATTTTTCTGGCAAGCATAAATAGGAAAATAAATAAATTTGAGAATATCTGTCCCTCCCTAAGGGGACAGAGAAGGTAACAGAAAAAGTGAGAGAAAAATCATATTAAATCAACTTAGATATTCTGAAAGAATTTATGCACCTTCAAATATAAGCAATATACACCTTTTGCACTGTTAGAATCAGAGTTACTGTATTGAAAAAAAGTATTGAATAACCATCCAGAATTATAAATATGGTATCTGCCTGGGCATCAACACACAAATGGAAAGCTAAAGAAATCGTATTCAACTTTATTAAATGCATTTTTTACCCAAGATGAAGTCCCTACCACCCTCTATACTGTAATTCACATTTGAGACAGCTGCACTTTGCCTTTTATACAAAACAAACTATCAGACGATGGTGATAACAAAATAAGAGGTGGTGAATACATCATCTTCCACAAAACAGAGTCAATTACTCCTGGCTTTGTATATGAAAAAATATGAAAATGATAACATCTTTTACCACCCTATTCCAAACCAGCTAAGGAAAAACAATTGCTTAAAAAACCTATTCAGATCTGAAAAACAGAAAGTAAAATTTACAATTGAGACACTGCTTTAATTACTTACTAAATACATTCACATGCAACACCCAACATTCATTTTATAATAAACACTCAGCTATCACTACGATAGATTACTACACTACAATAGATTAGTAACATTATAACTAACATCTTTTAAATTTTTCATTTTTATTATTAGAGAAATTTTAAACATATGAAACCTTTATGATTTTTTCCCATTATTAAAATATGGTACACACTTTGATGCTTAGTTTGTACAACCTTAAGTCCACAGTAATTAAACTAAAGAGATCATAGAATTTTATGTCTGGGATAACTTTTGACATTGGCTAACATGCTCGTTTTCTTACACTCTTATTGTTTTATTTTATTCATCCTCACTTTAAGTATTAGAAATCTGTTGAAGAATGTTTAGCATACAAGTTTTGTATGTCACCCTTGCATTTTATATGTTGGTCAATTAATTCATTGATAATTTAAAAATCCATTTGAAACCCCAGTGTTCACCATCTAATCCCTTGTACCAAGAAAAAAATGTGAGTGATTTGGTAGGTAACATACAAACATATATATGTATGTTTTTATATATTATACATTTATATATATGTATATATATCACCCAACAAACTACTGATATTGTGTGTACACACACATACATACACACACATAGGGAGATGTAGCCAGTATATTGCAAAATGGTCGATTTTATTGCTTTAATGACTTTTTGTTAAACTATTGATGGTAGATCAGAAAGTACAAACTTTTTTTATAGTAGTATGTATACTTTATGAAATTTTATTTAGAAATATTGCAATTTACAGTTTTACCAGAGAAAGTGTAGTGAAACTGATAAAAGGAATAACTTATATTCCAGTGTCCAATAATGCAGATACATGAAATTTCAGGTACCTTTTTGTGCGCTAGAAAATCTGCTATAATTTTTACTAATTTTAACACTATCTCACTTTTTGTATGGACAGCTCTTTTTTTTCTTTTAATTAGGCTGAAAATGCTGTATGCTGTAGACATTAATTAAAAAATTTATTTCAAGTTTAGAATATTCTTTTGGATATAATTAACTACTGACATACCAATAGATGTTTTTTCTATTTAAGATAATTAAAGCAAAATTATATTTCCCTTTCCATACAAATAAAACCAGTTTTGTGTAGGGTCTTACATTTATATGAAATCTTTCTAATATAAGGCATGGAAAGAAATGAGGCAGGTAAGATTTAAAACTGGAAACTAAAAATTCAACCAAAAAAATTGGATGTATTCTACTCATGCATCTGAAATTACTCATGCTGAGAAAAAGCACATTTATTCTAATAATGAATAAGTGTGTTTAATATATTTTTTACTAAATCTATTCACATTTTAAAATACCCCTTTTGTGTTAAAACAGTTGGGATAATATTAGACAGTTCTTAGATCAACAGCCATTTACAGCATACAAAAGGCAAAGCAAGCTGAGAATTCAGAAAGGAGGAAATCTATAACCTTTAATTGAGAAATAGTTTGAAGTGACTGGGAAAGATTATTTTAGGAAGCATTAATTATAACCTTAATTCACCATGGCTAATGAAAAAAGTTACTTTATATACAAAGAAAGTTTTCTAGAAAATTTTCTTTTACATATATTTCAATAAGGATCTAGTCTGTTATTATGTAAGCATTACAAATACTGAGTGTATTAAAATACTCAAGAAAGATGGATCACTATCCTTACATAGTCTTCATGATAACTTAAATGGGACATTTCATATTTAGAACCAATATCTTAATATTCTTAGATATTACTGGTTGTGAAATAAAAATAAAAGAAATCCAAAAAATATCATAATGATATTTGTAGAAACTAGGGTTTATAGGAAGAAAAATGGTATAATGAAAATATTAGAAAGTTTTTCATATACAAATTTTAAAAAGAGAAAAAGCGTATCTCTCATGGTTAATATATATCAAGGAGATAGAAGCAATATATTTAATATCATCCAACATCATAAGTTAAAGAGAACAAACTGAGTTTATCGTATTTGGAGTTATTAGGAGAAAGGAGTTCTGGATGCTCTATATCTTCTTTCATTTTGATATAGGAAATCTTTATTGTGGTACAAACTGGCTGTACATGGGAATATACCACATTATCCTTAGCAAGGTTGGTTGTAAGTATCACAATTACAAAGAAGAATAAGTAACAAATATACAATTTAATACAAAGCTACTACTTTGTTTACTGTTTTCATTTTTAAAAAATGCCACCAATATATATTTTTCAAGATGACTTTTATTTCATTTTCTGATTTCTGAATTCTGTCCAGGTAGTAATTACCTTATTTTCATTTTTGTCTCTAAAACAAATATACTCAAGACATCTACAGATATGTCACTGGACTTGGCCTTCCCCATAATACTTATCCTAAGAACACTCTTGCATATATAAACTAGCAGGACAAAAATATACAACCAAAGGCAATGACTATATATATCAAACAAATGCATACACACACACACACACACACACACACACACACACAATTGGCTTGCTTCATGAACAGAGACATCTAAATTAAACCGATTTTCTTTTTATATATTAACCTATAATACAGCTGAGTGTATTCCAAGTATCAGATTGTCAAAATGAACTCACACATTAAGCTTAACTAGTGGGGAAGAGAATAGAGCAGGAAGATCCTGAGCTTGCCTTGTGTGATGGACACCTCAAGGCAATAACTACATGCATTACAACTAAATCTGAAAATGACCTGAATACTGGAAAAACAGATTGTCCACAGCTAATTATAGAGAGAAGGCCACATCAAAGAGGGTAGGAAGGATAGAGATGCAAACCCTTGGCAAGACTAACCATGAATAGAAGGGACAATATAAGCATGAAGGAGTGAGGGCATCAGACCTCACACTGAGAACCCCCAGTCCTGAGCTCCTGCATAGGGAAGACAGGTCCCCATAAATATTCAGCTTTGAATTTCAGCAGTTCCAAAAACTTTAAAAATCAGTGAAGCTTACCTCCAGCATGCTAAATAACTTGGCCTAAGACACAGCACAAAAGCAGCCCTTGCAAAGTACCTGAGGTGTATATGAAGGACATTTATTTATTTTTTTAAATATTCATTTATTTATTTGACAGGGATCACAAGTAGGCAGAGAGGCAGGCAGAGAGAGAGGGAAGCAGGCTCCCTGCTAAGCAGAGAGCCAGATGCAAGGCTCGACCTCAGGACCCTGGGCTCATCACCCGAGCCGAAGGCAAAGGCTTTAACCTACTGAGTCACCTGGGTGCCCAGAAATTTATTGACTAATCTTAGGATATGTTCCAAAGGGGTTCAGAAGTTTGCATGGACATGTGCAGATTTCTCTGGGGAAAAACATTTTGGTGAGCACCATTTTTCTTGCCCTTCCCCAATCTAGACAGCTAGAATCTTATAGAAGCCAGTTCTAAAACTTTTCATCTACCTTGCTGGCACCAAGTGGCTCACTACAGTGGTCCCTTGTGATTCACTCCATCCAACCTACCCAGACAGGTGCTCCTCCAAATTATCTCAACTCCATTAGACAAAGCAGGTAGCCCTAGTCTGACATTAGTACTATTCCAAAGTGACACCTGCCCTGGGGGGGGGGGGGAGGTGTATATTACTCCACACAGCAGTGTGTATGTGGTTCTTATAGCCAGGCCTATAGATGGCCATGCAGGGAGTTAGGACTACCCTTTGGTGTGCCTGCAGCTATGGCAGAAGCTAATTGCAGATGTCACCCACCAACAAGATCACAGCACCTCCAGCTAGGTCTCTTAATAGCTGGGGAGCAAACCCTGCAAGGTACACCCATAAGACTGAAACCAGGTTATTGCTGCCAGCTGGGCTGAGGACCAGGCCCATGCCTACAACAACTGCACCTTAGCCAAAACAGAAGACACATAACCCACATATGGGACACCCATGGAACATTTGGTTCTTGTGACCATGGTGATTGTGCTACAAGGTACCCCAGGACAACTACACACAAGGCCACCACTTTCAAGACCAGGAGAAGCAGCTGATATACCAAACACATAGAGGCAAAGAGAGACAAAATAAAGAGACAAAGTAATATGTTCCAAATGAAAGAAAAAGAAAAAAATACAGAAAAAGAACTAAAGGCAATGGACATAAGCATTATGCCTAAGAGTTTGAAGTAATAAATCATAAAGAAACTCATTGGAATTGAGAAATGAATGAACTCAGTGAAAACTTCAACAAAGCCATAAATATATGAAAACTTACCAGTTAGAACTGAAGAATCCAAAAGCTAAAAATGAAAAAAATATATACTATAGGGAATAACAACAGATTAGAGGAGGCAGAAGAATGGATCAGTGATCTAGAAAACAAGGTAATGGAAAGAAAGTGAGCTGAATAGCAAAAAGAAAAAAAAATAAAAATAACAAGAACATTTTAAGGGAACTCTGCCAAATCATTAACCATAACATTTGTATTATAGAGATTCAGAAGGAAAAGAGAGAGAGAAAGGGATAGAAAACTTGTTTGAAGATATAATAGCTGAAAACTTCCCTAACCTGAGGAAGGAAATAAGCATCTAGGTCCAGGAAGCAAAGAAGCCCCTAACAAGGTAAACCCAAGGAGTTCTACACCAAGACACATGATAATTAAAATGAAAAAAAAAAAAGTAATAATAAAGAGAATCTTAAAAGCAGCAAGAGAAAACAGTTATATATAAGGGAAACCCAAAAAGGCTATCAAAAGATATTTCAGTAGAAACTTTCCAGGTTACAGGAAATGACATGATATATTCAAAGCACTAAAAAGAAAAATCTATAGTCAAGACTACTCTGCCCAGCAAAGTTTTCACTCAGAACTGATGGAGAAATGAAGTGTTTTCCAGAGGAGTTCATCATTACTAAAACAGTCTCACAAGAAAAATTTAAGGGAATTCTTTAAGTGAAAACTAAAGGCCATAATGAGAACCATAAATTATGAAAGGAAATAATTTCACAGGTAAAAGCAAACATATAGCAATGTAGTTGATTAATCTATACAAACCCCATATGGAGATTAAAACACAGAAGTAGTAAAATCATTTATATCTACAAAAATTAGTCAAGGGATACACAAAATAAAAATATATAAAATACAATGCCATATACATAAGACATGGAGGGGGAAGTAAAAAATAGTGCTTTTAGCATATATTTGAACCTAAGCAACCATCAACTTAATATAGACAACTATACAAATAGAATATTATGAATCAATCCAAAGGTAACCACAAATGAAAAACCTATAACAACTACACAAAAAATTAAGAGAAAGAAATTTGAGAAAAATGCAGAAAAGAAAAGCCATCAAACTACATGGGAAGAGAGAAAAAGAAGGAAAAATGAAACAGAACAAACTATAAAAACAATCAGAAAGCAGTTAACAAAATGAAAATAAGTACACAGTTATAAATGCTTGCTTGAAATGTAAATGGATTAAATGTTCCAATTGAAAGAGTAACTAAATGGATACATAATAAGACCCATTTATATGCTGCCTACAAGAGACTCACTTAAGATCAAAAGACACATACAGACTGAAAGTAGAGGGATGGAGAAAAATATTCCGTGCAAAAAAAGTGGGGGGAAAAAAGTAACATAGCAATACTTATATCAGACAAAATAGACTTTACAACAAAGGCTGTAGCAAAAGAGAAAGAAGGACATTACATAATGATATAGGGATCAATCCAACAAGAGGATTTAACAATTATAAAAATCTATGTATGCAACTCAGTAGCACCTAAATACATACAGCAAATATTAAGACATAAATGTAGAAATTAACAGTGATACAATAATAGTAGGGGATTTTATCGCCTCACATATATAAACAGATCATCCAGACAGAAAATCAAAGTAGAAACAATGGCTTTGAAAACATATCAAGCATTTTTTTCCAACCACATGGTATGAAACTAGAAATACACAACAAGAATAAGACTAGTAAACAACATACTATTAAACAACCAATGTGTCAGTTAAGAAAAGAAAGAGGAAAGAAGAAAATACAGGGAGACAAACGAAAATGTAAACACAGTGGTCCAAAACCTTTGCGACACAGCAAAAAGCAGTTCAAAGAGGGAAGTTTATAGGGATACAGACCTGCCTCAAGAAACAAGAAAAAACTCAAAAGGACTAAACTCACACCTAATAAAACTAGATAAAAAACAAACCAAGCCCTAAGTTAGTAGAAGAAAAAATAATAAAGATTAAAGAGAAAGATAATGAAAACAAAAGCAAAAAAAAAAAAAAGTAAATAAAAAAGATCAATGAAACCAAGAGCTGGTTCTATGGAAAGATAAAATTAATAAACCTTTAGCCAGACTAATCAAGAGAGAACCCAAATAAATAAAATCAAACACATAGGAGGAGAAAGAAACAATAATCAACATCATAGGCATACAAAAAATAATTATAAGAGAATACTATAAGAAATTGTATGCCAATTCTTTGGACAACCTAGAAGAAATAGATAAATTCCTAGAAACTTAAAATCTTCCAAAACTGAATCTCATAGAAATAGAAAATTTGAACAGGTCAAGTACTCATAATGAACCTGAATCAGAAAGAGGGGAAGGAAAAACAAAAAAACAAAAAACAAAAACAAAACAAACAAATAAAAAAACCAACCAGGATCAGATAGCTTCCCATGTGAATTCAACCAATATTTAAAGAAAAATTAATACTTATTCTTTTCAAAGTTTTCTAGAAAACAGAAGGGGAAGGTTAACTTTCAAATTCATTCTACAAGGTCAGCATAACCCTGATAAAAATAAACCAGATGGAGATACTATAAGAAAACTACAGGTTAATAACACTGATAAACATAGATGCAAAAATCCTCAGCAAAATAATAGCAAAGCAAAGGGATCATTCACCGCAATCAAATGGGATTTATTCCAGAGGTGCAAAGAAGATTTCATATTCCCAAATCAATTAATGTGATATATCACATTAACAAGAGGAAGGATAAAACCATTGTAGTAATCTCAATAGATGCAGAAATAGCATGTGAAAAAATTTATCTGTTCATAACAAAAACTCTCAACAAAGTGGGTTTAGAGGCAATATACCACAGGTATAATAAAGGCCATATATGAACAAAACAAAACAAAACACACAGGTAACAACATCCTGATCAACGATGGAAAACCAAAAACTTTTCCTCTAAGATCAGGAAGAGGACAATGATGGTCATACTCATGCTCACTACTCTTACTCAACACAGTACTGGACATCCTAGCTGTAGCAATCAGACAAAAAATAAAATAAATCCAAATTGGTTAGGGAGAAGTAAATTTGTCACTATTTATAGATGGCATAACAGATTAATATAGAAAACCCTAAAGATTCCATAAAAGATTATTAGATCTAATAAGTGAATTTGGTAAAGTTTCAAGATACAAAATTAATATACAGAAATCTGTTGATACCGCCAACTTTGTTCTTCTTTCTCAATATTAATTTGTCTATTTAAAGTCTTTCATGGTTCCATATGAATGTTAGAATTATTTGTTCTAGGTCTATGAAAAATGTAATTGTTATTTGGTAGGAATTACATTGAATCTGTCGATTGCTTTGGGTAGTACGGATACTTAAACAATATTCTGCCAATCCATGAATGTAGTATATATATATATTTTTCCATTTGTGTCTTCAATGTCTCTTCAAAATCTGATGCCTTTCAAAGTATAGGTCTTTAACCTCTTGTTAAATTTGAGGGATTTTGCTTGGGTGCTATAGTAAATGAGATTACTTTTTATTTCTTTTCCTGCTACTATGTTATTAGTGTATAGAAATGGACTAGATTTCTGTATATTCACTACCCCAAATCTTCTGTGCACTCTGCATCTCTACCCCCATCGCAACCCTAAGCAACCACTAATCTTTTTACGATCTCCATAATTTTGTCTTTTCTAAAAAGTTATATAGTTGGTATCATACAGTATGTGGCATTTACAGATTGGCTTCTTTCACTTAGTAATATATATTTAAGTTCCTCTAGCTCTTCTTATGGCTTGATAACTCATTTCATTTTTAGTGCCGAATGATATTCCATTGTCTGGACGTACCACAGTTTACTTATCCATTCACCTAATGAAAGATAACTTGGTTGCCTCCAAATTTTGGCAACTATGACTGCACCTTCTACAAACATTCATTTGCAGGTTTTTATGTTGGTATAAGTTCTCAGCTTTTCTGTGTAAATACCAAGGGTGTAGCTGCTAGTAATAATATTCTCAGTTTTGTAAGAAGTGACCAAATTGTCCTCTAAAGGGGCTCCAACACTTCACATTCCCATCAGCAATAAGTGAGAGTCCCCACTCTTACACATCCTCACCAACATGCAGTGTTTTCAGTGTACTAGACTTTGGTCATGTGTAGTGGTATTTCATTGTTTCATTTTGCATTTCCCTGAAGATATATGATTGGAAGCACCTTTTCATATGCTTGTCATTTGCGTATGTTCTTTAGTGAGGTGTTTGCCCATTTTCTAATTGAGATGTTTCCTTATTATTCAATTTTAAAAGACCTTCATCTTGGATAATATTCTTTTATCAAATGTGTCTTTTGCAAATATTTTTCTCCCAGTCTGTGGCTTGTCTTTTCATTGTTTTGACATTGTCTTTCCCAGAGCAGTTTTTAACTTTAATGAAACTCATCTTTTCAATTATTTCTTTATTTCTTCCATGGATCATGCCTTTAGAATTCTATCCAAAAAATCACCACCTTACTTAAGATCAACTAAATATTTTCCAAAGTTATCTTGTAGGAGTTTTACAGTTTTGTGTTTTACATTTAGGTCTGTGATACATTTTGAATTTTTTGTGAAGGGTGTAAAGTTTATGTCTAGATTTTTCTCTCTCCTTTTTTTTTTTAATGTGGATGTTTGGCTGTTCCAGTAACATTGTTAAAAAGACTGTCCTTGTCTCTCATTGTTCACCTCCCTCCATGCTATTTGTTATGCTCCACAAATGAGTGAAACCATATGATAATTGACTCTCTCTGCTTGACTTATTTCACTCAGCATAATCTCTTCCAGTCCTGTCCATGTTGCTACAAAAGTTGGGTATTCATCCTTTCCGATGGAGGCATAATACTCCATAATGTATATGGACCACATCTTCCTTATCCATTCTGTCCGTTGAAGGGCATCTTGGTTCTTTCCACAGTTTGGCAACCGTGGCCATTGCTGCTATAAACATTGGGGTACAGATGGCCCTTCTTTTCACTACATCTGTATCTTTGGGGTAAATACCCAGTAGTGCAATTGCAGGGTCACAGGGAAGCTCTATTTTTAATTTCTTGAGGAATCTCCACACTGTTCTCCAAAGAGGCTGCACCAAGTTGCATTCCCACCAACAGTGTAAGAGGGTTCCCCTTTCTCCACATCCCCTCCAATACATGTTGTTTCCTGTCTTGCTAATTTTGGCCATTCTAACTGGTGTAAGGTGATATCTCAATGTGGTTTTAATTTGAATCTCCCTGATGGCTAGTGATGATGAACATTTTTTCATGTGTCTGATAGCCATTTGTATGTCTTCATTGGAGAAGTGTCTGTTCATATCTTCTGCCCATTTTTTGATATGATTATCTGTTTTGTGTGTGTTGAGTTTGAGGAGTTCTTTATAGATCCTGGATATCAATCTTTTGTCTGTACTGTCATTTGCAAATATCTTCTCCCATTCCGTGGGTTGCCTCTTTGTTTTCTTGACTGTTTCCTTTGCTGTGCAGAAGCTTTTGATTTTGATGAAGTCCCAATGAGAGACTATGGACTCTGAAAAACAATCTGAAGGGTTTGAAGAGGTGGGGGGGTGGGAGGTTGGGGGAACCAGGTGGTGGGTATTAGAGAGGGCATGGATTGCATGGAGCACTGGGTGTGTTACAAAAACAATGAATACTGTTATGCTGAAAATAAATTTTTAAAAAGTTTAAAAAAAAAAAAAAAAGACTGACCCTGCTCCAGTGCATCACCTTTGCTCCTTTTCCAAAGATCTGCTGACTATATTTATGTGTCTATTTCTGGGCAATCTATTCTATTATAGCAAGTCTTGACTTTACTGGACATTTCTCTAACTTAGCTCTCACCCTTCAATTTTGTGTTGACTATAATGGGTATTCCTTGATCATTAGAGTTTCTATTATTTCTTCTATTCCTTTCTCTCTTTATTCTTCTATTATTCCTAATAATCCCATTATGAGTAGGTCATAAATTTTGCGGGTGTCCCACTATCCTTGACTGTTCTCTTCTGTTTCCATCTTTGTTTTACTTACTTTTCAATTTTGGAAGTTTCTATTCAGATATCCTTAAGTTCAGAAATTTTTCTCAACCCTATCCAGTCTATCAACAAAGCCCCTCAAAGATTATTTACTCTTGTTACAGTGTTTTTGATCTCTAACGTTTCTTTTTTGGTTCTTTCTTAACATTTTCATTTCTCTGCCTACATTAGCCATCTGTTCTCAAATCCTGTCTACTTTATTAGAGTCCTTTCCATATTAATCATAAGTGTTTTCAACATAAGTTAAATTAAAATTGCTTTAAATTATTAATCGTAATCACTTAAATCTGATAATTCCAACAACCCTGCCATTTCTGGTTCTGGTATTTGCTGTTTCTTCAAATTGTGTTTTTTGCCCTTGGTATGCCTTATAATTTTTTTTTTCTTGAAAGCCAAAAATGATGTGCTGAGTAAGGGGCACTTCAGTAAATAATACTTTAGTAATGCGGTGGTGAGGTGTTGAGAGGGGTAGCTATGAACTATGAACTATGAACTATGAACTATGAACTGAACTATGGTTCAGTCTTGTCTTTTGGTGAACTTATGCCTCTGGACTATGAAATTCACGACCATTTCTCAGTTTTGTTATCTTCCCACCCCACCTTATGTGGGACATGGCTAGAGTGGGCTGAAATTTGGTATTTCTGTTTCCCCCAGATTAGTTGGTTCTGATAATACCCCAGTAGGTTAAATTCTGGTTAACTGAGGTTAGGTTCATCTGAGGAGAGGCCTTGATAAGAACAGGATGCTCTGGTATATTTTAAAGTTGTTATTTCTCCTCTTCTGCTAGAAGCATGAGGCCAGTATTCTCAGATATTGTGGGAATCTGGTCAAACCCCTGAAGATAAATTTCAGTGCTTGGGAAAGACCTCTCATGACTGGGTCCCCTTGGAGTTTTAAACCCTCAGACTTTTTCCACACTGATCCTCCAGAAATGTGTCCATTACAGTTTAATTTTCCTACCCAAGTACTGGTTCCCACTACAGTTCTGCCCTTGAGTCTCTAACCAAGAAAGGTATGACTGTGTATTTGCTATGTCTCCAGTCTTGAGGTCAACAGGGGTTCCCTGTGCCTTCTCCTCTCTTATGAATCCAGAAAGGGTTGTTGATTTTTCAATCTGTTCAGCTTCTTACTGGCTAATAGGATGGAGTGGCAACTTCTAAGTTTCTTACATGCAGCCCTAAAAACTAGAAACCTAGCTTAACTTTTCCTGCTCTAGAATTTTAAATAAAATCACGCAGTATGTACTCTTTTGTGTAATAAATCTTTCATTCAGCTTAATGTGTCTGAGACACATCTCTGTTTTTTGGCATATTAGTTTCACATTCTTAAATTTGCATTTCTTTTTGTAAGTGTAAAACAGCTTGTTTATTCTATGGATAGATACACTTGATGTTTCTAGTTTGAGATTATCAATAAAGCTGTAATAAATATTTTTGTACTACTCTTCTTAAGGATTTTTTTTTTTTTTTTTGTAAACCTTAGCTAATCATAAGAGTGCCAGGTTTTAGGGTATTTAATTTTATAAGACATAATCAAGAGACTTCTGCTTTCAGTGACAGCATATAAAAAAAAAAGTTTTCAGATTTGTTTCCAATGTAGTTGTACAATTTCACAGCCCCACAAACAATATTGCTTCAAATCATTATCAAAATTTGGTTATGCCGTTTTTATTTAGACATTGTGGTGGGTATTTGCTAGTAAAACATTTTAGATTTTATATCTCCTTAATGGGTTAATGATATTGAATACCTTTTTTTAATGTTGAACACTTTCTAATGAGCTACTAGTCATTAATATATATTCTCTTGTTAAGTGCCTGTTCATTTGTTTTCCATTTTATTGAGTTGATTATTGAGCTGCAGGGAGCTTTTATAGGTCATGTGTATCATAATTTTATCTGATGTTTTGCAAATATTTTCTTCCAGTTTGTGCCTTTAATATTTCTTAGCATTGTTTTAATGAACAGAAATTAATGGCTTAGTCTAGTGTATCAGTTTTTCTTCTTTTACTGCTTTCTCCTAACTATGAAATCTTTACCTAGCTCCAAGCTGTGAGCATATTTGCATGTTTTCTCCTAAAAGCTTTATGGTTTCAATATCTATAATACATATGAGTTGGATCCTATGGTTTGTCATACTTCCTTCCTCTTTGCTTATTTGGTAATTTTATATGCTATGCTTAGCATTCCATAGAAAAGATTATGGAAACCACAGACATTATCTTCCCCATTTCCTCTCTCAGAATATATAACAAGGATTCTATAGTCTCAATCCATTCATGTATTGAGTTAAGTTATTTCTTAATTGTAACTTCACTTCATCTCTAGTTTATTTCTAGTTTGGTTCTGTCTTTTCTGAATTTTTGATTGAGAAATTGGCAGGCCCCCAACTCCTCAGCTCTGAAATATTATACTTCGGAGGCTTAGAATCTAATTCTTTATCTTCTTGATCCATGAAAGCATACATTGTAATTAGTGTCCTGAGGCCAGCTGTGTTTTGTAGTGGGCTCTCTCTAGCAAAACTTTGTTTTCAAGCAGCTCAAAACAGTAGAAAATTTTAATTTATCTTTTATCTTTTGTCCATTTTGCCCACCACCTACAACACACCAGAAATCTGACAGGTAAAAATAGTGTGACTTTGGGGGTCTTCCAGTTTTCAGTCAATCATACTAGAGTCATAAATCATGCATCAGATAATTCTCTGTTGGTTTCTCATTCCTTCACTAGACTCTCACTGGTTGGGGTCAGCATAATCCTCTATCACCCTACTTGGAAAGATGATGGCTGGTTCTCTTCAGCACTTCCCTCCCTGGAAGTACTATTTCATCACTGAAATTTTAGTTTTCCCAGGTTTTATTGCTTCTGTAGCTCTTCAATGCTTTTAAAGTATAATTTTTCCAAGTTTTTTTTTGTGTTTTCTAAATGCTACACTAGGAATATTCAGCAGCTATAATCCATTGGCGTTTATACAGATGTGTAAGTCACATCTTTGTGACTTTACTTGAAAGTTTGTATATTCTTATTATTGCCCTTGGCATATTTAGTAAACTTTTATTGGATGGCTTTACTTGAAAGTTATAAATTCTTATTATTGTCCTTGGCATATTTAGTAAACTTTTATTGGATGTTAAACATTTTATGTTAAATGATTTTAAAGCCTTAAATGATGTTATCTTACAGAAGAGGTTTACTTTTACTTCTGACGATTTGTTAAAACAAGGATAAATTCACTGTGACTCAGTTTGAGCAGATTTGAATCTGAGTTGTAGCTTTTGAAAACTTATACTTACTTCAATGGAGTAGCTCTTTAGGGGATCCTAGTGAAAGTGTGACTGTTTTCCAGGACCTCTTCTCCTTACCTGCCACCGGACTCTAATTTTTTATTACTATTGAAATTTCTGCTTAATTTCTCAGTCTTTAGCCACCATTTATAGTCTCTTAGCTGCTTCTTTTGAGTTAGCAAATTCCTGAAGGAGGAGAACGATGTTTGAACTACTTCTCTGAGCCTGCTTTTCTCTGTTAGTTTTGCCCCTCAAATTCCAGTTGCCTTGATAGCTCTTGGATGCCTCCAATGACTTAAAGAAATATATCGTACTCTTCTTTTATTATTGCATTTGAATAATTTGTCTCGTTTATCAGAGCTAAGGGTAGACACACACCCTCTGACTTTTTGTAACCTAAGCCCTCTTTCCAGCTCAATACCTATACCCTAAACTAAGAGTTGTAAGCTACTGAGGAAACATAGCCGAGCCGTTCATATCTCAATCATAATCTTTCTCTAAATCATATTTCTAAGCACATTGGAGAAGTTGAATGGTCATATAGATCTTACTATAACCAAGTTTAATGCTTTTTTCATCCTTTCTCAGTTCCTACTCAGATTCTGTTAATCCAAAGCCACCTCATAAATCTTGTTATCACATGGTATATTCATACTTCTGAATCTTGAAATTCAATACCCAACTTTCTGCCTAATGTCTCCAGCTCATTCACTCCTTCAATCTTACTATATTTATTATGAATTTTAAAGAGTTTCTTGATTCTTCAATTTCTTTTAAGTTTTACAGTATTTTATGAATATTCTATAATGCTAAGCTTGTACAACATGACTATTAATTCAAAGAAAACTGTTTTCATAATAATTCTGAATATCCTAACATGGATGCATTCCATAAAATCCTCTCTCTGCATTTTCTAAGAAAATCTCACCATCATGATGATTTTGTTACTACAAATTTGATATCTTTAATATTATATAGCTTAAGAAAGTTAATTATTTTTTGAACAAAGTTTACCTGGATGCCACTTGCCAGTTCAAATACCAGGAGTCTGATGATTGTATGTTTGTGTGCAGGGGTGATGAGCATGGTTATAACTAATACTGGGTTTTAAAATATAGATAGAATCCTCATTGGAAAAAATACAAATAGGTAACATTGAAAAAGAATCAGGAAGGTTTTAAGAAGTATAACACAGACTGCATATAGAGGAAAATCAGTAAGATTGGTAAGAAAGAATAAAAAGGAACTTGTAGATATCCTGAAATATTGGAAAATGATCTTGGGAGCCTAAAAGAAGGTAAAATAATTGTATACTTGGAATAATCACATAGTATAGGCATATTAAGGTTATTTTCATATCAGTGTTTTAAGACAAGGTACGATATTGACAAAACAAATCTTGTCTTATTTTTGTTTCTGAATTCAACAAAATGCCTCAATCCTATTCTACTCTTAACTCATATTTAGTGTATAAAATGGGAGAAAAAACCCTTTTAACTGTACTTATTTAAGATTTTATTTGAGAGAGAATGAGCAAGAGAGAGCACAAGCCCAGGAGAGGCAGAGGGAAAGGGAGAAGCAGACTACCCACTGAGCAGGGAGCCTGGTATGGGTCTCCATCCCAGAACTCTGGGATCATGATCTGAGCTGAAGTCAGATGCTTAACCAATTGAGCCACCCAGGCACCCCCACTTTTTAATTGTATTTAAATAATATTGTCTATAACTTTATTTTCAAGCTAATGTCACTAAGCTTACATTTCATAATTTGTATTATTACAGACCCACAGGATGAGTACATATGTAAACTGAACTTTTCAGTTGAGTACAATGTAATAGCCTCACATTACACAAGCTACATCTGTAAATTCTGTAAATTAAGTTTTCAAATTGAAAATGTAGGTGAATCTTACTTTGCTGGGGAACAGGGAAAAAAGTACCAATGTTTATAAGTGGGCACATATCTAGCTTACCCGTCCAACAAAGGAATATTAGGTATATCCAGTAAGCAAGTATGAAGAATAATGTAACATATGTTTATTGATCAGGTTTGACTGGGAACTATAGAGCATGTGACAGGATTAATAGAAAAGCAACAGAAGGTTTCCTAGATTTTTATTGTAAAGAAAAGTCATTTATTATTTTGATATATAAAGGTTATTCATTAGAGGCAGAAATCTGGAAATAAGATTCTTTCTGCCATTTACTAGCTGTATGAATCTCAAAGTACCTAATTTTCTCTATGTTTAAAATAGAGAAAATGGCATCAATGATTTGTGAGAATTATATAATAGGTTATGTCTAATAGAATACTTGGCACATGTTAGATGTACCAGAAAAGATAAGGCAGTAAGGAAATAACCAAAAAGTAGTGAATATATAATTAGTAAATACATACTTAAACTGGGAAATAAGAACTACCTAGGGATATTTTTGATGAAATGATTTAAGTATTCAGAGTCAATAATATCTCAGGTGGTTTTTTTTTATTTTTAAAGATTTTATTTATTTATTTGGCAGACAGATCACAAGTAAGCAGAGAGGCAGGCAGGGTGGGGGCGGTGGAGCAGGCTCCCCGCTGAACAGAGAGCCAGATGTGGGGCTCAATCCCAGGACCCTGAGATCATGACCTGAGCTGAAGGCAGAGGCTTAACCCACTGAGCCACCCAGGTGCCCCTCAGGTGTTAGTTTTTAGAATAAACTAGGATATGGCAAAAAGGAGTGGTATGCTAGTCTTCTGACAAAAACAAAATTTTCTGTTTTATTTTAGTCATTTAGACAAAGGAAATGAAAAAAATAATAAAGATCAATAATATGGTCTTACTAAAAAGTGCTTGATTTATATCATTTTGACATAATCTCAATAATTTCATTTGAAGAGACATTTATTCCTGATAAAAAATTACTTTTTTTTAGCTATTCTACAAAATGAAGATGCTAACATTGGCCTTATACTCAGGGATGTGTTCATAAATATTTGACAACATGCTAAAGATTGAGATGAAGTGATTTATGTTTGCTGGGTACTATGGTGTAAATATTTCCACCATAGCTAATTTCAAACTACAAATATGATGTCCACTAGCTCACATTGGACTTGAAAATTTAATAATTCACTCCCAAGAGGCAGTATAAGCTGGCTCCAGCACACCACTGTTCCACATGTTATACTAGAATGACTACCAGTTTATACTTCAACAGTTTATACTTAATATTGTTTGAACTCTATCTTCCCCAATTTTAGTCCTTATAGAAATTATTTTATACTTTGTGTTTTATAGCTTAATGATTGGTAATTTGATAATACAGATTATCCTATGAATTATCAATAAATTAGAAAATTAGCAATAAGTTAGAAAATTGGAAATAAATTAGGAATATTCTCCAATAGAAAGAAACTGAGTTCTTCCTCAACCAAGAGTATCATTAAAAGTCAGCTCAGTTTGAAATAAAGGATTTGGCAACTTTCCTTAAGACTAATAATTCAGTTAAATCATCAGAGGATAACAGTTCTGTAAGCTTGATCTTTAAAACTAAAACAAAATAAGAAAACTCAAGAAATGTTTTTTCTTAAATTTCATATTCTGTGGCTGAGAACAGAGAATAAAGTTTAATGGAGGAGGATGAGACATTTAACAAAAGAAAAAGTAGCTTATGTTGTATAAGAAGGGTTTCTGTCTCATAATTTAACCAAAGTAGAGATAATTTGAAACATAAAAGGCTTAGAACTATGTAGTCCTGTTTCTCTGTTGCTAGTAGAAACCTTTAAGAACATGCCATGGATAGCTTCTGCAATGTTTACTGATGTTAGCTTTGAAGATTCAACTTCCCAATTTAAATGTTTAAAGCCTCTAAAACAGAAGGCATGTCTCAAAGGGCTAGCTTAAGGGTGCCTGAGAATTGGTAAGAGAAGGAGTTCAATTTTGCACTTGGACTGTGTATCTTGGAACAGAGATATGGTTTCTTCTCCTGGCCCTTTATAAGCTTGTATTCATAATATTTAATATCTTTTTTAAAGTGACACATTGAGGCAAAACATGAAACCAAACCAGCCTTCTGTTCTCTAATAGCAAAAACTAAGTCCTTCCAAGAGATTTGCATCTCCAGAGTATCACAGAAGATTGTCCAAAAAGCCAAAGTCATTGGCAAATTATGTTTCATGTCTGTACCTCATGGTTAACAGTGAATTTATGGTTTGTGTGCTGCCTCCTAAAGGGGTTGTGATTTGCTGAACTGTTATAATTCACTAAGTTTACATGACTGGACAATTTCATCAAGTTATTTGTTAACTAAAAGGAACCATGTACTATAGAAATGTATGTTTAACACAATTTCAATGTGTAAACATGAGTCTTATTCTAAAATTTGAACAATAAATACCCATGCCTATATTTTTTTCAGCTCAAATAGGATATGACCTTCCCACTAGGCTTTTATGAGAGAGACTTCTGGAAATTGAGTCAGTCATGATGTTGGCTGAAAATTGGAACAGATTTGCAGATCTGTAAGATGTATGCCAGTGTACTTACTGATTGTATGAAGAGTGAATCCTTGGAGTCTGACAGTAATACTGTTCTTTGTCTCACATAATATATAGAAAACTTCATTAGGTCTTAGTACTTCACTGACTAGAGTCTACCTACTTTATGCTTAATATAAACCATCTTCTATAAAGTCTGGCTATTTATTTGGTCCCAGACTTTAAGAAGTACTTAGTAAGATCTTTTCAACTTCCAATTTGTTAGCCTTTATACATATTCTTTATCTCCCAACTTACTGTCTTTAGAAATACTACTTCTCTGCACTCTGTGCCTTAGCACAATTTCTATCATGAGCTGAGTTTTCAACTAGTTTTATTATTATTTATTATTATTATTTTAGAGAGATATAGTGTACATGCATGAGCAGGGGTGGAGGGGACATAGGGAGAGGAAGAGAGAGACTATCTTAAGCATGCTCCAGGCACCAAGTGTGGAGCCAAACACGAGGCTCAGCCTTGACCCTTAAATCATGACCGGATCTGAAATCAAGAGTTGGCTGCTTAATCTTGAGCCACTCAGGTGCCCTGAGCTGAGTTTTTTTTTTTTTTTAATAAAGATTTATTTATTTACTTACTCAAGAGAGAGAGAAGCAGCAGAAGGAAAGGGATTAGAAAACTCTGTGCCGAGCACAGCCTTCTACACGGCTCAATCCCACGATCCTGAGATCAGACTTGAGCCAAAATCAAGAATCTGATGTTTAACTGATGGAGCCATCCAGTGCGCATCCCCCCATACCCACACCCAGCTGAGTTATTTGAAAGATACATGGCAGCAACAAAAAAGTCTTGCAAGAAAGTTCTACTTTTGGTCTTTAACTAAATGCTATGTTCTGAATATTTCTCCCTAAATTCATGTGAAAATTCTAACCCTGAGATGTGATGGTTATTAGTGGGCTGACGCTTTGGGAAGTATTAAAAAGTGGAGGCTTGGAGATGTATTAAGACATGGGAGCTTTGGGAGGTGATTAGTCACAAGAAGTTTGCACTTAGGAATGGGATTAGTGGTCTCATAAAGAAATCACACAGAGCTCTCTCTTCCCTTCCACCATAT
This sequence comes from Lutra lutra, assembly GCF_902655055.1. Lineage (NCBI taxonomy): Eukaryota > Metazoa > Chordata > Mammalia > Carnivora > Mustelidae > Lutra > Lutra lutra. The sequence goes on from NC_062281.1 coordinate 136,568,874, forward strand.
GAAGATGCAATGGGATGTTGGAGATCCAGGAGAGGACTAAAGATGCTATCACACAGATCTCAGACTTCTGGCCTCTAAAACTGTGACCAATAAATTCCTGCTGTTTGTAAATCACCAGTCTGTGGTATTTTGTCATAGCATCCAGAACAGACTCAGACACTAACTTTCTTTTAAGGCAAAAGAATACCAAAGAACCTAGAAAAGTTTATGGATGGTGCCCTTGAACATCTAAGTACATAAATGAGTGAATGGGCATACAGATATTAAAACAACAAAATCTCGTTATCATGCCAAGTGACTTTTCATTCATTACTTACTACAGTCTAATCTGAACTATGAGGAAGCCCATAATAAACTAGTAATTACAATGAAGTGTAAGGGGTGCTATGAAAAGGGAAGTAGGATAAAATGGTAGAACACATCATGGATCTGTAGATTACATTTTAATGATACAATATAAGGCATAGAATTAACTAAGCAAAACAAAACAAAAGAGCACTACAAAGCCCCAAAAAGACTCAAAGCAAGTCCATTTCCTTAGATAAGTGCTTCTTAGGCTGTAAGAAATTTGAGACTTACAACTAGAACTTTCCTTTTATTCATCATGGAAAACATCAGCTTTCCAAAGAAACATATTTTCCCGTGCTAAATTTCACACTTACTTCCACATAGCTTTTACTCTCAAGTCTTCTCCAATAAAATAAATCCTTGTTTATTATAAGTAGAAGAATTTAAATCCTTCCACACTTATTAAATATCATTATATCATTGACACCATTCATTTCTTTGAGCTTGACTGGATTTCCAATCTTGACAGCAAGACATCACAGAGCTTTCAAAATCGGTATTGTTACCTAAACTGTGACAGAAATATTTAATGATAGTTTCGTAGGAACATTTAAAGTGTGGGGATTTGATGGGAAGACTAAATGACTTCTACTGTGATTTGAATAAATGGTTTTACTAAAAATAATTATTCACAGTGAAACTGTAAAAATGTTATAGTACTTATCTTTAACAGTGTGGAATGAATTAAAGAAAAAAAAGCCTCAACTAGTATATCTAGTTTGAAATTTAAAGCAGAAGCTACAGACATTCTGGGAAAATAGCAAACCATTAAGATAACTACTGAAAAAAAATAAAATAACTACTGGCCACTAAGACCAATTTAATTCCATCACTGGAAATAAAAAGCATTTTATGTAAACATATTTATTCTAATAATTACATTGAAAATGGCAAAATAAACTAGGTTAACCCTAAATTAGATAAAAAAATGTTTCAACCTCTGTCAGTTTCAAGTCTCAAATAGAAATCCAGCACTGGGAAATAATCAGAAGTAACTGATACATAAATCCTCATTCCCCATAACTTATGAAAACAGTCTCAAAACAATTTCCTTGAGTGCTTGTCATTCAAGTTTTTATTCAATATATACTGAATCTTGTTATATATCAATTATTGTCTTAAGTGGGAGATACAAATTATCTCTACTATATCTCTAATACCAAATAAAGACATATAAGTAATATTTTTATTCATTATAGAATAAATAAAATATAACATAATTCATTCCCTCAAAAAGTTAATGTTCCAGAAAAAAACATTAAGATATATATACAGTTGTATAAATGGTATAAGTAAAGGGCTTAGAAACAGACAATAGAGTAGGTAATTCTGAGTTGGAAGAAAGTAGCACAGAAAGGTTTCAGAGAAGAGGTAATATATGGAAAAATTGCCTTGTATGAGACATGATTGAATTTATTTTTGTAAGTGTACAGGTATATATAGAATCAAAATGAAAATCGTATTCATAAAAAGTAATAAAATGTATATAGAGGAAGTGAGTTGTTTTATCATGATTTGTTCACAGGTTACAGAGATTGGTAAGGCTGGAAATACTGACAAAAGCCAGTTGTGTGTATAAAATTCCATCCTAAAGCTTGAAATGCATTAGTTAGAGTGTGGGAATCTACTGAAAGCTCTTAAGCAAGGAAATGACAAGATTCAATAGATATGCTACGAAGAAAATGCAGATCCCTGTGAAGGGTGAATGGGAGTTGAGAAAAAAGCTAGTTCTAGAGGGCATTGATTAATTTGTTTACTTTTGCTTTCAATTACCCCAAACCTCTTTGACTAGAATTCAAAGAACAGCCAAAGAAACATTCTCTCTCCCCACACTCTGCCTCAAGGGTGAAGGTACAAGTCCTAGTTTCGAATAATCAGGTGTTCCCGCTGGAATAACGCGTACAGGTAAATAAATGTTCTCAGCAGGGCTAATGCCTGTACAGACATGGTCCAGCAGTGGCAGTAGCCATTGATAGCTATGGCAATAGAGCCAGCAATGACATCTTAGAACGTGTCTGTAACATGATCTTATTTATGATACTGGTGATTTAGCTTTTCTTGGTACCTGAACATATGCTGAGACGTAACGTCTGTTCTTCCATTCATTCTGTGAAATATCCTAGGTTTTCTCAATTCATTTTCTGGGTTTGTTTTAAGATTTTATTTGGGAGAGCATGCAAGCATGTGTGATCATGAGTTGGGGAAGTGGAGAGGGAGAAGCAGACTCTGCACTGAGCAGGGAGCCCAATGTGGGGCTCTACCCCAGACCCTGGGATCACAACCTGAGCCAAAGATAGCCACTTACCGACGGAGCCACTCAGGCACCCCTCAGGGTTGTTTTCAACTGCTTGGAATGATGAACTCTTTCTCACTAACGGATGGACAAAGTATTGAAATAAATTGCCAAGTGAAAAGTGGGAAAGGAATGCTCTGTGAAGCATTCATGCTTTTTTGGAACTAAAATGAACAGGTTTTGAAGATTAAAGACCTATTAGGGAACATTCAAATGACACTATTATGGTAACTTCATTATTGTTATAAATGGTTCCAAAGAGAAGAATATCTATAATGTTCTGAAGTAATCCATATTGTTTATTTATTTAGTATTTATATATTTAGTAATCAGTACTAAAATAACCTTGAATTTGGAATTTGGGTAAATAAATATTTATAAAATCTTATCTGTACCTTAAATAGAGTAAATCCAGACTCTGAAGTTCAACATTGCAAGGAAAATTCTCATATATTGAATCATGTCTCTACCAAGTACCTTATACTGGGTCTTGAGTTTTATTTTACTTTTATAACCATCACCATAATTATGCTCCTCCCCTTATTATCTTGGAATTAAACATTAAATGTTCTTGCCAAAACATGGCCAACACACTGTTCTTTGTTTCACTTATAAAACAGGTTAAAATTTTTGGAACATTTTATTAAGAATATGAGTAAACACAAATGAAATGGACAGAATACAAAGTTTATGAGAGTATAGTCTAATAAATTAAAAGTGCTTTGAAGACAGAAAAAAAATGGCATTCAAACCCAGGACCACCTCCAAGATATGAAGGGCTCTGGGCAAATATTCTTTTTGACTGGAAGAAATATCTAGAAAAATGATGAGATTTAAAAATGTATAAAAACAGTGGCCTAGGGACAGTGGAGGAAGACATAAGAGACAGATTACAAAGGACAAACTTTGGATGTGATGGGTATGATTGCTATCCTGATTTGATAATTTTCCAGGTATACATATATGCCAAAATACATTAAGGTGTACTTTTTAAGAACGTGCTTTATTTATATCAATTATAGCGCAATTTATAAACAAAGTAAATTATACAATTCAAGGTCTGTGTAGATATAGTGATGTATTGATGAAAAGTTCAAATCATAGGAAGAAAGAGTTGCTTACACCTTACAATATATTTATTTTCTAATCAGTATAGGTGAAAGTTCATTATCCTGTGTCAGATGCAAGTGCAACTCGCCCCGAATCAGCACCATTATGGCATCACAGTTTTTGCCTCATCTCATGATCACATAAATGGCAGCCTGACTTCTGGAACCAGGACCTGGTAGACACTAGAGTGGGCCCCATAAATGGAAATCCCAGAGATGCAGAAATTCACTCTCCCAACTCCAGGTATCACTTGCTTCAGACAATATAGAAGGCTTTCAGAATCTCAGGAAAGGTTCTTAAAAGCATGGTGCTTCTGATGTAGGATCCAGGGAAGGATCCCTGATGGCTTAAGAATGAGGGTGGTACTTGTCAATTTCCATCCCTTCCACAATTTACAAGAGTTTGAAGAACTGATTTAACTTCCCTGAGCCTCAGTTTTCTCAAAAGTAGGATTTCTAGACAATACACACACACACACACACACACACACACACACACACACACACACACACACACATTAGCTGGCACAGGAATACATAATAAGAGCTCACTGTTACCAATCACTCTGTTTTGTGTTGTCTTTGTTTCTCTGCTTTTATATTGATTTCGTCTGTTTTTATTGAATATACATAGCCTGACCTATACATTATAGCCATCTGATCCTGCCCTAATTATCTTGTTTCAGGTGCTCAGGGGTCCTGAAATATCCACTCGCCACTCATAAGTGTTCTGCATAATTTCCCTCCATTCCTAAATTTTTCTGTGTAACTTTGCCTGCCTCATTCAGGTCCTTTTAATTTCTAATTTTTCAGCCAAACCTTATCAGGACACCAAGGTAGATAAATTAATACTTTACTTCACCTGTTAATCTCTGTTCAATTTGGCTCCTGTTTGAAAAGAAATAATTCTTTCACCAGCTAATTGTGTAATAATGAACATCTTTACCTTTCAGATCTTTACCTTTCCTCTCCTTGATATAGGAATTAGTTTTGCCCTTAATTCAAATTCAGTAATGTACTAATAGTAATATAACAGTATCTGTGTAATAGTACTCTAAATAAACACAGAACTCAATTCACTGAAAGAGAATGTTTATTCCCAAGACTCTTCTCATGTTCCATACACATTTAAATTGTCAAGTCCTGGGGTGCCTGGGTGGCTCAGTGGGTTAAGCCACTGACTTCAGTTCAGGTCATGATCTCAGGGTCCTCGGATCGAGTCCCACATTGGGCTCTCTGCTCTGCAGGGAGCCTGCTTCCCTCTCTCTCTCTGCCTGCCTCTCTGTCTATTGTGATCTCTCTCTCTCTCTGTCAAATAAATAAATAAATAAAATCTTTAAAAAAAAATAAATTGTAAAGTCCTATAAATTCTGTATGTATTTGTAGTTTCAATGTTACTTCAGTAAGTCAGAAGAACCTCTTAGCTGACTTATTTCTACCACATCCTTCTAAATAAACTATTTTATTGGTCTTTTAAAGCCCATTCTTTTCCATGTCACCAGGAATAATATTCCATACACTTAAATACTCAAAGGTGGTGCAAGGACCATCAGCATAGACATCACATAGGGCTTGTTAGAAATTCATATTCTTTGGCAATTTACAGTCTCAGAAGTCTATGAATGCAGAAATATTTAGAATCTGAGGATCCTCAAAAAAAATTGCAATCCTATACAAAGACTGTTGATATGGTGTCTTTGGTTGGGGGGCATATATTTAATCTTAAGTAATCTTGAATGTATTTGGTACTGAGCATCTACACACATAGTACTGACTGAAGAAAAAATAGAGTCATTTTATCTGGAATGGTAACACATAAACAAATATTAACATGTGCTCCCAAATTATCAGTTTCCAAGCATGATTTTGCTAAAGTAGAATACGAAATTGGAAAGTTATAAGTCCATTTTTGAAAAATTAAGTTTATGATTAAGTTCTTTCGATAATTTTTAATGTCATATTTTATAAAGAGTTATTATTATACATATATGCATCTCTGTCTTCTGATAGACATTAAGGGTTTGAAAAGTAAACACCTTGCTTATTTATCTGTTCATATTCATAAATATTTAATATTTATATTAAAAATTTAATATTTATCTTTTAAAAACTGGGCCCAGAATTTTCAAGAACAGAGCAAGTGCTCTGTCAGTATTTGTTAAATGAAATCTATAAGTTTCCCCCCCATTTCTTGCTTTTGTGATTATCTTTTGAAAACAACAGACAAAATGATACAAGATAACAATAGTTTGTGAATACCCTTGATCCTCAGTACCTCAGACTGTTTCAGTGGTACATCAACTCTCATCCAACAAGGGCAATTACGTGAAAAACTGATTTACTATTTCTCTTTGTGAATCTTTCAACTAGAGATAATGTGTCCCTCATTCAAAAAAAAGCCCACGTGGTTCATATAAGAGATAAATATCCTAGTTCTCCTTTAAGAGAGTTGTAAACTGGAGAATAAAGTCAGAGTGATAAATGACTCAGTAATACATTTTCAAAGATCAGAAAGCTGTATTTGTTGTACTATATTTGTGATGAATCACACGCAATACTTATTTCATAAGGAAAGAGTTACATACATATTAATGGACTTATGTATTATGAGGAAAGCATATTAGACCTTATTATATACATGGAAACATGATTTGGCTAGCACTATAATCCAATGTTCAGGAGCATGGCAACCCTTAATGGAGTTTTTACTATATTACGGTTTTTATTCGCATTTATATAAAAAAATCCCAACATTTTACAATATGGTTTACCCCCTTTCCATTGTAATAAATCTCTTTGCCAATAATAAGAAATTGTGCAGTTTGTTTTTGCATTTATGAATAATAATTTAATTTAGACACAGATAAAATATTAAAGCTTAGAGCTCATTAGACCTAAATATGGGTACTCAGACACCTCAAAAAATAGTTTTTGAAGAGCCTAAACTATATGAAGCTTTATATATATTAAAGTTTCATTGTGTATTCTGCAAGTTTGATAGCAAGAATAAAGTTTACCTTGATAAGTTGGCAATTTATGCTATAGTAAAATACATACTATAAAAAATACTGTAAATAATGTGCTGTCCAGTCTTCTTGGCAATATATGTATACAAGTGAATGCTATCATTGTGTTACATGTCAGCACATTTGGTAAACTGATTTTTGCATGAAGATGTTTTATTTCAGGATGCAGATGGCGCCAGCCTTGTACAGTTTTCAGTAGGAGCACAAAATTGCTTTATTAACACATTTGGACAAGAAAATATTTTCAGTGCAAAGTTTCTCTCACTTACATCCTAAAAATGCTTTAAATGCATATTGACTTTGGTAATACTGAAGAAGTGCTGTATTAAATAACAGCTTATTTGCATAAGTTAAATCATTAACTTATTTTCCAGAAAGCAGATCTGTAATTACAAATGACCAATGTATTTTCCACTTCTTAAAACATCCAGGATCCACACCAAGAAGAAAAAGAACGCCATCAGCTAATTTCTGCAAATACTGCTAGATAACCGAAGGCATAGCTGAAGTCATATTAGCCATGCCATTTGATAAACCTTTGCTAGCACATTATTTCTGTAACTTGTTTAAGAAATGATGCAATTCCTCTGAACTTTTATTATTTAGTCAGTACAATAGGATTAAGCATAATTATTTTGTAGGATTATTGTAGGGATCAAGTATTTAAAATACCTTACAGGTAAAGTACCTTACATGTTTTGTGTGCTAATAAAAAAGCTAACAATAGGCTAACCTTACCTCTTACTCTTCAGTACAGTCATTATTAGTGGTAATGGTTTTTAAAATTACTTATCTTAAGCAAATATTAGTGAATAAATTAAGTAAAAGGTGTATTTTTAATCATTCATTTTTTTTCCATTACAGTCTTTCTATCTCCACAAAATAAAGGGACTGTTTTGTTGCAATTTGTTCCCATGTCAGCCTTTCTACAGATTATAAATGTAAGGACTAAAGGGGAATGTCTATGTTTGTTGTTCTGTGTCATCAGAATTTAGTGCAATTCTTAGGACAAAATACTTGTTCAAATATTTTTGCCTGTAAAGACAATTCTCTTTCCTTACTTTTAACATTATTGTCTGCAAAATACTTAAAGGATATGAAAGAAAAACAAATACTTTTTCAAAAAGGCATCAACTGACCTGCTACTCTGACAAACAACATTTTCTCGGACCTTTCAAATTCAGGTGTTCTACATATGAAACAAAAAGTATTCTTCAAAGGACCTCAGAAGAACTACTGCACAAAAAGGATGTATTGCTTCAATTGGAATTTTTATAAGATTGATGTAGGGAAAGAAAAATATCCCTTTTGTCTCTACTATGTACAAACATCTGTTAAGGATATCGTGTAAGTAGGGAATTATATTTTCAAAAGAGCTAATGCATGTTGAAAATATAAGTGAAGAAGAGCCTAACAGTAATTTGGAATGGGTTTCTGTGTCCTACAGAATGTTTATTGTGTGCAAACTTCCTTAAGTGTGGTTGATACATACTATATTTAACAAAATTATATTGCCTCCACTAGAAGAAGTCAAGAAAGAACCACAGAATTCCAGTGCTGTAGGTGGCCCACTTCTTATTTGGCATCCACACCTCCCACACTACAGCTCTGCTCTGTTCCTGGAGCTAGGAAGTGGTTCCAGGTATGTGGGTACTTTGGATAAGATATCCAGTTTTCTAAATACCTTGTCACTACTGTAATGAGTTAAAAAGGAGTCCTAGAGTTCTGCAAGTTTCCAGTGAGTTGCACACAAACCCCTTCCTCAATCTCAAATAACTACCTCTAAAACCATCTATGTAACATGAAATCCTCTGATTAACCTTTATGTGAATCCCATCAAGATACCCAGGGTTATCAAATTACTCTACATATCCCCAGTTGTCTAGGCTTCAAAGGTGCTGACCCCATCTCTCCGCACTCAACTTGCGACATCCCTCCAATGTACTTTCTACAATTTTTAATGAATCAGCATTAAAATCTTGAACCTTCCAACTCACTGTCTTCTTCATTATCTTCCTGTTCTACTAGAAATTCACTGGCTTTTTCTGCACCTTGACCTCCATACCATGGGGCCACAGGTGACATAGGTGACTTTTTTATCTTTATCACTTCCAGAAATTTCTCCTTCATTCTTCCCTAAAAGTCTGAATTATTATCAAATTAAACCACCCTATTCTACTTTGCAATCCTCCAAAGACCCTTTACTACAACTTCTGGTTCATTGAGGATTCTGAATAGTGCCTCACTGCCACTCTTAGAAACCCCTAACATAATTTTCAATAACTGATACCCAGACAGATTATATTTCCAATACTTTCACATTTCAAATACCTTCATCTTTGTGCCTTCAACAATCTTGTCTCCTTCCCTACCTTAGCAATTCATTCCCATGCTCATACTATGAGATTTTTCTCAGTCTCACCCTTACTGTCATCTCAATTTCAAATCCCCTGATTTCTGACCACAACTTTCAATAGCTTACTCTCCCAAGTACTGTAACTTCCACATTTCTTTAATACCACACATCCTTATTAACTGCCTTCCAACCCTCTCATCTTTTTTACTTCTCTTCCCAGCTTGAAGCAAGATTAATTACTATAATTACTTCCTTTTAGACAACCTCAGTTCCCTTGGCCCTTTTTTGCTGCTACATATTCACCTGTCAAAACCATAACCCTAAAAAAAAAAATTATGCTGACTGTTCTCACTTTGAAATCACAACCACAGACCTCAAGTGGATCTTTAATGATGTAAGCACTTATGTGGCATTTTCCTATCTCACTCTTTCTCCCACCACCCTTAGACTTTAGTTTCGTAAGTTCTCCCTTTTTATCAAACCTGCAACTCCTCTTCCTCAAACCTCAAAATCATTTGATGACTTTGTACCTATTTAAGTTGGAAGAGGGAAGGGAGAATAAATCCTCCATAAATTGACACCTACATTTACCCACCTACTTAAATCTATGGTTACTCTCCAACTGTATTCCTCTTGTTACAGATAAACTGCCATTGTTCCTAACTAAAGCCAAACCTTCCACATGTGTACTAGATTCTATCTTCTAATGTCTTTTTAAGAATATACCTGAAGCAATTTTCTCACTTCTTTTGCATCATCAGTTTTACTTTTAGTTGAACCATACCTATCAGATTATGTAAAGTTTCTCCCATTATAAATCATTAAAAGCTTTTCCTAACCCTATGATTTTCTCTAGTTATTGCCCCATTTCTCAGCTTCCATATATAGTAAAACTTGTCCTTCTCTTTTCATTCTTATTTTGTACAATTCTAAATTTTAGATATTAAATATAACACAAACATACAAAAAGAAGAATATGCTTTAAACAATCATTTCAGTACAAACTAGCTTACAACTACTATACATGTCAGGGGATAGACATTTGTCAAACTTAACACCCTCTCAATCACAAACCCTTCCTTCCATACCAAGAGTTACTATTATTTTGACTCTCCTGGTAACTAGTTTCTTATTTTTTTCTCCCCAGCCTCCACCCCTGAGTTTCCTGTTCTTTTTTGACTCACCTCCTTACTGGCTTTGCTCTCACCTTCTACAGAAATGCTCTTTTGAGTTTCGCCAATGACTTAACACGTTGTTAAAGCAAATGCATCCTTATTTCGGTTAATATATAGTTGTTTAACTATTAATATCTATTTCTTGAACACCACTCATTACTTTATTGACCATTCTCTTTTATTGTATTGCTCTAATATCACTGACATTATAAGAAACTGGTAACAGAAGACTTAAAACTTCTTAAACTTTCAAGTGTACATTACAGTAGTTAATTACATGCACATTCTTATACAAAAGGGTCTAAAACTTTTTCATCTTGCAGTGACTCAAATTCTGTGCCCATTGAACAGAAAATTCCTATTTCCCTCAGTCCTTGGCAACCACTATTTTACATTCTACTTCTATGAGTTTGAGTACTTCAGCTACATCATTTAAGTATGGTCACTTAGTGTTTCTCCTTCTGTAGCTGGCTTATTTCACTTAGCAAAATATTCTGAAGTTTTAGTAATATGTGGAAGGATTTCCTTTTTTTTTTTTTAAAGGCTACATAATATCACATTGTATGTATAACCCCATTTTCATTATCCATTTATCCATTGATGGACATTTAGTTTGTTTCAACCTCTTAGCTATCCTGCCTAATACCGCAGTGAACATGAAAGTGCTGATACCACTTCAAGATCCTAATTTCAATTTTTTGGGTGCATAGGAGTGGGATTGCTTGATCACATGGTAGTTCTATTTTTAATTTGCTAAGGAAACATTGTGCTGTTTTTCATACCAGTTGACCATTTTGGAGTCCCTGAAAAAATGCACAAGGATTCTAAATTTTGCACATCTTAACCAATATTTGTGACCTTTTTTTAGAATGGACAATGTCCATTCTAACATATGTGAAGTGATATCTCCTTGTGGTTTTGATATGCATTTCCCTGATAATTAGTGATACTGAGCATCCTTTCATATAGCTGTTAGCCCTATGTAGATCTTCGTGAGAGAAAGATCTATCCAGGTTCCTTGCTCATTTTTAAATTGGATTATTAGTTTTCGTTATTACTGGGATGTAGGGGTTTCTTATATATTTTGGATATTAACTTATCAGATATAATCAGGAACCTCATTCTGTAGGTTCCTTTTGTAATCTGTGGTTTTTTGTTTTTGTTTTTGTTTTTTGCTGCCCAGAGCCTTTAAGTTTGATACAGTCTTATTTGTCTATTTTTATGTTTCTTGCTTATGCTTTTGATGTCAAATCCCAGAAGTCACTGCCAAGATGAATGTCAGGCAGCTTTGCATATATATATATATATATATATATTTCTTTTTTTTTTCTCCAAGTTTTATAGTTTAAGGTCTTACATTTAAGTCTTTACCTAATTTTGATATTTGTGTATGGTTAAAGATAAGGGTTCCATTAGGTTATTTCGCATGTGCCTAACCAGTTTTCTTAGTACCACTGGTTGAATACCATTTTTCCTCAGTGTGTATTCTTGGCAGTCTCGTTGAAGCTCACTTCACCGTATGTGTATGGATGTATGACTAGGTTCTCAATTCTGTCCTTCTGGTCTATAGGACTGTCTTTAAGTCAGGACTCCACTAGATTGATAACAGCAGCTTTATATGTCTGAAGTCAGGAAGTTCAAGACCTCTAACTTTGTATATTTTGCTCAAGACTGCTTTGGCTATGAGGTGTTTTCTGTAGTTCCACAGGAATTTTAGCATCCTTTGTTCCATTTCTGTTAAAAAAAAAAAAATGCTAGTGGGATTTTTACATGGATTCCACTGATTGTAAAAATCAGCTTGGGTCATATGGACATTTTAAAGATATTACTTTTTTCTAATCTACCAACAGGATATTTTTTCATTTTATTCTCATTGTCTTTATTTTAGTAATGTTTATAGTTTTCAGTGTGCAAGTGTTGCTCCCTCCTTGATTAAGTTTATTATTAAGTATTTTACTCTATTTGATGCTACAGTAAATGGAATTGTTTTCTGTTTTCTTTTTGTGTAGCTCATTGTTAGAGTATAAATATGACTGATGTGTGTTGATTCTGTTTCCGGCAAGTTTGCTGAATTAATTATCTTTAATAGTCTTTGTGGAATCTTTAGTGTTTTTCCATATAAGATCATATAGTATGTAAACAGATTAATTATACTTTTTTCTGATGAGAATGCTTCTGTTCCTTTTTCATGCTTAAGTCCTATAGCTAGGACTTCTTGAATTAAGTTGAACAGAAGTGGCTAGGGTGGGACCCCTTGCTTTATTTCTAATCTCAGAGGGAAAACTCTTTTTATTCACTGCTGAGTATAATGTTAGCTGTGGTCTTTTCATATATGGTCTTTATTTTGTTGAGGAAATTTCTGTTTCTAGTTATTGAAATGTCATTTATATAATATACAGTAACAATTTTGGACCCAAAGAGAAGAGCTGGAATCTCCTTTCCTTTCCCAACCATTATTAATTTTCCCTAATAAATTACATATCATATGTTTAGCTTGAGGTAGTTGGTGTCTGCTGAAAAGAACAAAGTACACATTTGAAATTTTATGATTTCCTAAGAAGATGTAAGCTTAGAATAAGCTCCAGGTGGATCTACATAAATATATTTATCTAGAAAATCCAAATAGATTGCTTAGACCCAGAGTCAATAATGGACTAAGTTAAACTCTAAATATAGATGTCCTCAAGTAATAGATGGGATTCCCTGGGTTTCACACCGTTTGTCTTTATGTTCTATCCATAATATTTATCTGATAACCCAGTCTCACCAGACATCTTATTATATAAGCAAGGCATGAAAATTTAATTCTTATTTCCAACACATTTAGAGTGTCCATAGATCCAGGTCTAGACTGTGTTGCTTTAATCTTCCTATAAATTCCAAGATTCTGTAAGGTATTGATGGAGTAGATTTAAGTAAACTTATCATCAAAATCTTAGTATGATGTTGGCATATGAATACTCATATAAGCCAATGAAACAGAATAGAGAGTACAATACACATATATGGTTAATTTATTTTTAAACACAGAAGTAAACATAATTTGGAAATGATTGTCTTTTCAACAAGTAGTCCTGGAATAATTGAATATCCATAGGTCATACAAAGTCAAAATGGAGCAGAGAAAAAACAAGAACAACAACAAACAACAACTAAGGACTCAAATTCCAGTTCTGGCTATGATGAAATGGCAGGCATGGAATTTATCTTCCTACCTTAAACACCTATAATATCAGACAAAATATATAAAACACTTTTCAGACACTGGGCAGGAGGCAGTTCTCGACAGGGACACCTAAGAGAAATGAAACAAGTGGATGATTGTCCCACTTACTGCCTTGTGAGAATTTCTAGGACACAATGGAGGAAGACAAAACCAAACAAATCAGCAGTGCTGCTGAGGGGAGGAGACAAAGTTTAAACTTCTGAAAAGATAATGACTAGGTTTGGGGAGACAAAGCACAGTAAAGAAAGAAGCTGCATAAAGACAAAGCCATGGAGATGTATATAAGCATTCCTTCAAGTCTTTGGCTTGGAATTTATCAATTCGTGTTACACTTGAGACCACTTAAAAAAGAGATAGAGTTTTTTTAAGGACAAAAATATTTCATGTTCCTAGCAGTCAGGAGAGAAAGACTTCCTAATTCACAGGGAATTAGAATCCTTGGATGGGTATTATTTTAGTAGTGGGACTAGCAGAACAACTAGAAGAATGGCTCAAAGCTTAAAAAGCAAACCCTAAACTAACAAACTAATTCCAAGAACATAAAACTATGTCCTATAATAAAGCCCAAAAATAAAGAAAATCAAGTACTGTTCAATATAAAATTTACAATTTGCTGCATCTAATTAGAAATACTAACATGTAAAGAAGCAAGAAAATATGGCAGATAACCAGGGAATATACACATGTTCAAATGTTCAAAAAAATGTTCCAAAAGAAAAACAAGGGTAAGAAATGGAAAGAAATGGAAGACAGAAAAAAGACACAAATAAAAATTGTGGAAATTAAGATTATATGATCTGAAATGAAAAATATACAGAATTAACAACAGGCTATTCACTGGAGAAATAAAGATCACTGAACTTGAGTACATAGTAATAGGAACTATCCAATATGAAGCTAGAGAAGATAGAAAAACAGTTTTAAAGATTGTCAATGTTTTGTAGAAAATATTAGGTATCTAATATAAGGGAAAATTTTGTCATTTATAGCCATATTCCTCAACACATGAAGATGTGCCATTCTTTCCTCCTTGAGTGGTCAATACTGTCATAACAGGACATACCTTACCATTACTGAGAACTTACATGGTCATATTTTGTGAGGAGCAACTCTATCAGAATGACTAGGATGCCATTCAGAATACATAAAAGAATAGCTAGAACACTGATGTCTACTTAACTCTACTTCAAAAATTTGAGTGAATTTGCAATGCCAGGATAAGTGATCTTCTTTTATTTCACTTCCATAAGAAATCCCAATTGCTTCAAAATTAAGTAATAAGCTTTTAAAGGAGTACTTTTTCAGCTGTGAAATGCATTGAATTTTGGCAGTTTTAATTTTACTTCTTTGTGCCATAGTTATTATTCCAGGTTGTTTTTTTCCAGTGAATTTCAGTAAGTATCATTCTCAAAATAATTTTCCCATATAGCCTTCAAAAAAATCGAAGCATTATAAACAGTGCCTAACACAAAAGCTGTGCATCTCTGATACATAATAAATCGTTGCACTCTTACCTAGCTGACATTCTAACTGAGCCTCTAATATTCCCTGTAAGAGGAAACTTTCTGCACATACTGTATAAAATCTAGTAACTTTCATTTGTCATGAAAAATTAAATATTAATTGTTCTGATTTCACCTTGAATTTTCCCTGCATCAAACATCTGTTACAGGGGCGCCTGGGTGGCTCAGTGGGTTAAGCCGCTGCCTTCGGCTCAGGTCATGATCCCAGGTCCTGGGTTCGAGCCCCACATCGGGCTTTCTGCTCAGCAGGGAGCCTGCTTCCTCCTCTCTCTCTGCCTGCCTCTCTGCCTACTTGTGATTTCTCTCTGTCAAATAAATAAATAAAATCTTTAAAAAAAAAATCTGTTACAGATCTTCATGATCTATTATCTCAAGCTTTTATCAATAATAAAAGGAGGGGCGCCTGGGTGGCTCAGTGGGTTAAAGCCTCTGCCTTTGACTCAGGTCATGATCCCAGGGTCCTGGGATTGAGCCCCGCATCGGGCTCTCTGCTTGGCAGGGAGCCTACTTCCTCCTCTCTCTCTGCCTGCCTCTCTGCCTACTTGTGATCTCTGTCTGTCAAATAAATAAATAAAACCTTTAAAATAATAATAATAATAAAAGGATTTTATTAGTTATATAGAGAACTGACAGTTGTCAGAAGAAACTAGAAGGAGGTGGGGGTTAGGCAAAATAGGTGAAAAGGAGTGGAATTAAAGGCCTCTGGTTATGGAATGAATAAGTCACAGGAATAAAAGTTACAGCATAAGGAATATAGCCAATGATATTGTAATAGTGCTGTAAGGTGACAGGGTAGCTACACTTGTGGGAGCATAGCATAACATAGAAAGAAGTTGAGTCACTATGTCATACTTGAAGTTAATGTTACATTGTATATCAACTAAACTCAAATGAAAAAATTAAAAAATATTTCATATAAAAATAGGCCCTTCTCTTACTTAACCCTATAAATTTTATTGTTATACCCTTCATTTCTAGATCTTTGCCAATGTACAGAAGTTTTACCAAGGACAGATATTCCATTGATATCCAAGTTTATACTTTTTACAAGTTCTGGTCTCACAATAAAATCACAGTAAAATCATTCTGTCAATTCTGAGTATTAGATTTCATCTTTTTAACTGCATTGCTAATCAGTTTTATAACTAATTTGAATTTATATTCTTTCCCTCAATTATAGAGAAATGCCTTACTACTCTTTCTTATAATAGAAGTTGCAGTATAATAACAATAGCTCATAAGGAGGAATAAACAAGTCAAGCATGAAGGAACTCTTGTACCTATTAGTCTCTCTCATTCTCTTCCAAAACTCAGAACATAGTAGGCTTGAATGACCATGTAATTGCATTATCACCTTCATTGGTTGTTCTTTTTGCTCTAATTTTTTCTTTAGAAAAGCACAATTTCTTTCATCTTTTGCAATCATTTTTAAAATATAAGACTCAATTACCTGGTTTTTCACACACACACACACACACACACACACACACACACACACACACACACAAATACAGAATGTGTTGGTGTTAAATCAAAGGACAAGACAGAGCCTGTATTAGTTCAGGTTCTTGTTATCCCACCACCCCCATCCCCCGTCCAGATCCTTTAGACAAACATATTCCTTTATATATAGGAAATATATTTGTATCTGTGCCTATATCTGTACTTCTCTATAGACATATATACACACACACCTTTATATATAAATGTACACACACACACACACACACACACACAAAGAGATTATAAGAAATCGGCTCATGGATTTTGGAGGCTTAAAAGTCCCACAGTCTTCTATCTACCAGATGAACCAGGAGAACCAGTGATGTAGTTCCAGTATGAGTCCTAAGGCCTGACAACCAGGAGAACCGAATAGTGTAAATTTCAGTCTGAGCGTGGAAGACCAAATCCCCAGCTTGAACATGGCCAGGCAGAGGTCCACCCACCTTTCATTCTATTCAGGCCTCCAGCTGATTGGATGAGACCCCTCCACACATGGGGGGATGATGGGCTTTCTTGTTCTACCAGTTCAAACATTAATCTCATTCATAATCACCCTCACAGATGAACACAGAATAATGTTTAACCAAATATTTGCCCCTCCCCTGTCCCAGTCAAATTAACACATAAGAAGGATCCCAAGGAAGGATAACATTAATAGCCCCTACTTGTTCTGTGGGAATAGTACAGGGATGAGACTAGAAGAAAACTGAAGATATTATTACAATATATTACCTTATACATGATTTTTAGGATACTGATAGATTCTGGTTTTAGCTGTCTCTTTGTAGTCACATATTAGTGAGCAAAATAAAACTTAGATTTTAGGAAACATGACCAATAAGACATAACTGCTTACTTACAGAAGTCTTACAGGTAATAAATTGGATAAGATTTTTCTTTATGAGCTTGCTAAACTATATTTTATTGTTTTGGAGAGTCAAATACTTGTATGTTTGTTAAAATGGAGGCCTGATTATGATTGTCTATTGCCTTACAACTAAATACAGTGTAATAAATTGTAGCTTTTCAAAAGTATTCAGTTCAACTTTTGATAAATTATATATCCTATTAGTGTTACCTATCTCATTATATAAATTTATTAAAATGCTACATATAATAACTCTGTGTTAATACACTCCAAAGTGACCCCCAAGAACAACTAAGGAGAAGCTTGAACTTACTATAATTAAAGAGGATATAATTAGACAGTGAGTAAGTTATAAGCAGAGGAATCTTCAAGCCTGGACTGGCTTCTGATTAACTACACAAGTAATTTTCCAACATACCCCTACTAAAACTGTCTAATTATGCTTACTAGTAAGGAATATTATCAAAATACTTAACACATCTGTATTAAATATTAAGTCATGAAGCATTCTTAGGACAATTAAGACTACCAAGTCATTGTCATATTATAAAGAACAGTTCTACAATGGCTTCAAGTTTGGTCTCTTGCAAAATACTGTAACATATAGTAGTTTTAGGAAACTAGAAAAGTTTAAAAACTCCTAGTCTACAGTCAAATTTTAACTATTTAAACAAGTTGTAGTCAGTGAACATTTAGTTATGCATAAAAATGAACTTTTCAATTTATAGTCAGCTTTCAAGTTATATAGAAATATTCTGAGACTTAGGAAAGAATATAGAGAAATTTCATAATTTCTTTTATTAAAACGGAATTTTTTAAATTTCATTTTTCTTTTTTTTTAGTGTGGTTCATTAAAATATGCTCTCTCAAGAATAGCTTTACTGTTTTTGTATCTTTTCCTCCACTAGACTATAAATTCCTGGCCAGTGGAAACAACACCATTCAATATTCCTGGTCCATCAGTTAATGAGGTGATTTTAACGGAATGAATTATCTGGACAAGCTAGACAACAAAATATTTATATGGACAGAATAAAATAATTTAGCAAATAGTAAACAAGACTAGGGAAATCAGAGGGTCAGAAGAGGATACTGTTTAAAGCATTATTCTTCAAATAGAGTTATTAAAAAAAAAAAAAAGCCCCCAAACAAACAAACAAACAAAAAAAAACAAAACAAAAAGCAGACAAAAAAAAGAACTAATGTCCTCAAAATACAAATTTTGTTCTGGTAGTAGATAGTTCCTGGTCAAACCTTGGAAATGAATAACATTATCTAAATATCTTTGATGTGTTACTACAAATACTTTTAATACAATGCACCTTTGAATTTCCAAGGTTTATTTATTGCTAGGGTTTTTACTATCCAGGATAGGCTAATGTTCTACAAAACACAGTTTAAAAATGGGTTGGGAGAAGGGCTAAACTTTGCAAGGCACTTTCGATCAGACCACTAGACTCTATTACTCTAGGAGTTTTGACACCCTTTTTTCTTAAAATTACTTCACACTCTTCCCCACTAACAGACAGACACACACACACACACACACACACACACACGTACCTATATGCATCACAATTTCAATTAAAGACAACACTGACTTGCTTCAAGAATTTTCTCCATCATTCTACCTCATGGCAGTGCTTCAGTACTCATCCCTTCCCAACTGCCCAATGTTAACAATTATCATTTTACTCTTTTTAATTATAGTAATTACTCTTTTTAGTATTGCTAATTAAATATATGGTTTATATATTTTTATATTTTGAACAGCTTAAAACTTTGCACCTACTGCATTTTAAACTGTGAATGACACAAAGACCAGTGAACAAAATGAACAAAAGTGGACAAAAATTTTTTCCTTTCTTTTTAGGAGAGACACAGAATATGAAGGAAATGACATTTGCATAAAAAATAAGATTGTGCTGGCATAGTTATGTGACCTGAAGTATTTAAATTCATATAGCTTCAGTTATATGTTCTGATATTTATAAAAAGAATATTCGACTAGGATTATGGAGATGAAAGGGATTTGGAAATTTTATTATTTTTGGTCTAATATTTTGTTTCCCACTACACTCCCACCAGAGACCCACCTAAAAACACTGTTCTTGCCAAACATCCACTTTAAACTACCTGAGGTGGAAAATACTGAACCCAGAGGAGCTCAAAACTTCAATGCCTAATCCACAGAATGGGAGAAGATATTCGCAAATGACACTACAGACAAAGGGCTGATATCCAAGATCTATAAAAAACTCCTCAAACTCCACACACACAAAACAGATAATCACATTAAAAAATGGGCAGAAGACATGAGCAGACACTTCTCCAGAGAAGACATACAAATGGCTACCAGACACATGAAAAAATGTTCATCATCATTAGCCATCAGGGAGATTCAAATTAAAACCACATTGAGATACCACCTTACACCAGTTAGAATGGCCAAAATCAACAAGACAGTAAACAAAACGTGCTGGAGAGGATGTGGAGAAAGGCGAACTCTCTTACACTACCGGTGGGAATGCAAGTTGGTACAGCCACTTTGGAAAACAGTGTGGAGCTTCTTTAAGAAATTAAAAATAGAGCTTCCTATGACGCTGCAATCACACTACTGGGTATTTACCCCCAAAGATACAGATGTAGTGAAAAGAAGGGCCATCTGTACCCCAATGTTTATAGCAGCAATGGCCACAGTTGCCAAACTGTGGAAAGAGTCAAGATGCCCTTCAACGGATGAATGGATGAAGAAGATATGGTCCATATATACAATGGAGTATTATGCCTCCATCAGAAAGGATGAATACCCAACTTTTGTATTAACATGGACAGGACTGGAGGAGATTATGCTGAGTGAAATAAGTAGAGAGAGTTAATTATCATATGGTCTCCCTTACTTGTGGAGCATAAGAAATAACATGGAGGACATTGGGAGATGGAGAGGAGAAGTGAGTTGGGAGAAATCGGAGGGGGAGACAAACCATGAGAGACTATGGACTCTGAGAAACAAATTGAGGGTTTTGGAGGGGCGGGGGTAGGGGGTTGGGTGAGCCTTGTGGTGGGTATTAAGGAGGGTACGTATTGCATGGAGCACTGATTGTGGTGCATAAACAATGAATCTTGGAACACTGGGAAAAAAAAATAACTTCAATGCCTAGATTATCTTGAAGTCCACTTTCACCTCCAAAATTCCATAATTTCTTAATTTGATTGTATGGCTAGATTATTAAACTCAAAGAGGAGAAAATTAGAACCAATATCAAATTCAATTAAGGAAGACCTATCTTTGACCTAAATGTGAAAGCTAAAACTAAAACAAAATTATAAAAATGCATACATAAAAATGCATACCTCATCTGGTCAGCAAGCACTAGCCACAAAAATGCTTTAAAGGTCAGTATTATAATATACTTTATTAAACAAAGGTTTTTGAGCAATAAGATACGGAGAAAAACAAAATGAAGAGCTTACTCTTGATGCAACAATCTGGTGGGAGATGTTTCAATTAATTCTTTTCCACTCCCAACTTCTTATTTAACAAAAGCAGAGAGGCAATAAAGAAAACTAAACGCTATGTACAGGATTGAAATCTTGCTTAAGTATTTTGTTTATTCCAGGGGCACCTGGGTGGCTCAGTAAGTAGGCTTCTGCCTTCTGCTGGAGTCATGAATCCAGGGTCCTGGGATGGAGCCCTGCACCGGGCTCCCTGCTCCACGGAAGCCTGCTTCTCCCTCTCCCAATCCCCTGCTTGTGTTCCCTCTCTCGCTCTGTCAAATAAATAAAATCTTAAAAAAAAAAAAAATTTTTTTTTAAAGAACCTTGTTTATTCCAATGATGTAGGGAGATAGGATTCAACACTTAGATTTCCCTAAAACATGGAGAGAGGCAATCATATCATAGTCTAAGATAAAAATGGGCAGATAAATAAAGGTCTTCCCATTAAGCATAGTCTCTTAGGGTAGATTATCTGGATGCTACACATTGGGGTGTGTCTGAAGAATTTTTTAAAAATATATTGTATAGGGCGCCTGGGTGGCTCAGTTGGTTAAGCAACTGCCTTCGGCTCAGGTCATGATCCTGGAGTCCCGGGATCGAGTCCCACATCGGGCTCCCAGCTCCATGGGCAGTCTGCTTCTCCCTCTGGCCTCTCCTCTCATGCTCTCTCACTCTGTCTCTCCCTCTCTCAAATAAATAAAATCTTTAGAAAAAAAAAAATATATATATATTGTATATAAATCTGAAAATGCACCCACATAGGTAACCATTTGAAAAATGAGAGGGAAAGAGACTAGGGAAATTGACAGATTATCAGAAGCAGGTCAAATGTTTAATACTATTTGAAACATGATAGTCCAGTGAGGATAGAGGTTTAAATCAGAGTGGTAATGGTGGTGGTAATGAAGTCGTTCCACTTAAACTTTGCAACATTCACACTCTAGCCTGCCATCTCTCCCTTTGAATTAACTGTGTGCTCACACTGTTCCTAGAAGCTGAGTGGTTTAGGCTGCATATGGCTAATTAGGTTCCACAACCATTTCCCTCAGTATATTTAGTTTGGAATTTTAAATTCTCATTATCACACATGCCCAGCCCCCGCACCATAGATGTTTTAATATGGTCATGGCAGAAAGCCACAATTTTAAAGGTTAAGGCTCTGCCTACATTACCCCCACTGGAGTTTGGCTGCTAAGAGGCAATAGAAATCTGCTTAACTCGCAATTGCTTATGTTTAATTGTATGAGCAAATCCATTTCTTGAAGTAGGAGTCTTGAGTGCCAGCAAGATTCACATACACTTGATGGAAACATTTAGTCTCAGAATATCCCATGTTAATACTTTAAAAGTTAAGACTCATTTTATGTAGCATAATTTGGTGTGGTGAAGAATATCAAATGAGGAGAATAATTTAACAGAATAACATTGGGAATGTAATGGGTCCACATTCTTTCAGTAGATGAGTGGAGACTTATACAATTATATTTCTAACAAAACAGATACAATGTTTTATTCCTGCTGTTAGCAGCCTCCCTTTGGCTTATTTTATCTCTCTTTCTTCCCTAACCCCAGGGCAATTTAGGAGGTTTCAAAACACAATGAAACCAGTTTCAAAACAGGCAGTTCTGATGTCCATTCAAATGCAATGATTAAGTAAGAAAGCCATAGCTCTAAAACTTAAGTGACATGACTGACAGTATATGGGGGAACTGGCGTGCTAATAATTTGGGACCCTGGTTTTTAAGATCTCAGAGCACCTTTTGAAACATGGAAACTAAAGGGACCCCATGAAAAACTGCTTTTTTGCTCCTTTTCCTGCTTCCATTCTTATTAGGACCTGCACCCCTCCCTTATAGAACAGGTAATGTAGGTCTTCCTTGTAAAGGTCAAGAATTTAACTTTGGAGTCTTCCAGAACAAGAGATTACATCTAAGGAGTGACTAAGTGGGCTCATCATGAACTTTTCCAAGACCACTGACTCATCAAGACCCCTGACTCCAGGGCATAAGTGATTTATTTATTTAGGAGAATACTTAAACATAGGTTTACTGAGAAGACAGGTGCACCAGACCACCATCCTCAGTAAAAACCCCATGTCCCAAGCAAGGTTATGACTTTTTTTTTTTCCTTTCTGAGTCTCTCAGATGTTCTGTCTATACCCTCTATCTTCAATAACTCTGCTCTCACTTCCTCTCAGCTTGCATTTGATTTCCTGTGAGAAGCCAAAGAACCTCTTGAGTGGTCTGTAGAGTCTTCTCTGGGTCCTTGTATCCAGGCAGCCTGCACTTGTACGACTTCATTTTCCATACAACAGAGGTCATTTTCAGTGGAAAAAGTAGAATTCAGACTAAGGTTGTGCCCTGCCTTCAATGTGTTTGATCTTTGAAAGTTTTGTTACCAAAGAATCAGGCTGGATAGTATACTATTAGAATTTAAATGCTTAAGTAACTAGACTAGATTATTTTAACAAGTTAGGTCATCTTATTAAACAAAATACCATGACTCTATAGACTTTTTTTTTTTTTTTAAAGCTCTGAGATACATTGTACCCTGGGAAGAAAATGCAGGACTTTTATTTTTAACCTATTTGTGGCACTTGATATGTAATATGCTTTACATTTTTTCAAGGGCCATGTAGAAAAAAAATCCTTAAATTATTTCTGATAAAACCTATTTATGGTTCGTTTTTCAGGTAAAAAATAATCTATAAATGTTAAACTATATATTTGACCCACTAATCTAAAGAACAGTAGATGAGATACAAACATTATCTTCAGCATGATAAATAAATCAGAGTTTTATATCCTTCTGCTCTTTGTAGTTGAAATATTCGCATAATCAATTATTTCAGAAATTGTCTAAGGATCCTTGGGTTCTACATGGACTGCCGGCCAGTTTATTCAACTAGAATTTATTGAGGGTGGAGTTCCCAATAATCTGACTACTGTGATATAGATAATAGTATGAATATTCACTGTATAAAAAAGAATTTGTCTGGTCTGGATGTCAGTTTCCATGGACAATTTCTAAACCCTTGGAATTTCCCAAGTGATTGAAATGTCTTTGTTATTCATGATGACCCCTGGGGTCATTCCTGAGTTTATGCTAATGAAGTGACTCAGGGTGGGCCCCTAGATAGTTTAATAATGGCGGCTGGCCATGCCAGGAAGACTAACCATTTAAAAAAAAAAAAAAAAAAGACTAACCATGTGATTAAACAGTTTGGGGGACTTTGATCCACTCACATCAATCTGACCTCCAGGGACTGGAGCAATCTGGAGAGTGAATCACTGGATACCTGAATCAACTCAATCAATCATAATAATATGCAATATACAATAAAAGCCTGCTAAAAATTCAGGACATCTAAATTTGGTTGAGCTTTCTGGCTGGTGATACACACTGACATACTGGGAAGGTGATGTGTCCTGAAGACGTGGATGTTCTGCATTTGGGACCCAGCCAAACCTTATCCTCTGCATCACTTTATTTGATTGGTCCTTGATGGGTACGTAATCAAAGGAGCAAGACCGATACAAAGCGAAGGTCAAGCAAAGCTTTATTTCGTGCCAAGCACCGAGAATCAAAGCAACCGTTCAGCGCCCCCTTTTACAGAAAAGGCGACCCCTCCCTGCCTTACCGACTAACTTTTAAAGGGCAAGGGCCATGTTGTTGAGCCTGGTCACACACAGGTGGCCAAAGAGATTGCGACACACATAGAAAGTTGCATAGTCATGGTAGGTCACACACAAGGGACCAAGTGAATCACAGTTTACCCTATAGTAGATATTTGAACTAGCCTATCACCTTGGTCAGAATTGGTGCCCAAAAGGCACCCAAAAGGTGGGGCCCACACTCCTTGGTAGCTAGGGAGACAATATGCTTTCCCCACTGATTGGATGTCTCTATATAGCCTGACCCGCCCTTGTATTTGGGCTTTGTTACCTGGGACTGGTTTCCTGGACTTGCTTTTAAGTTAAGTCCCCTGGTGGAGGGGGCAGGGTCAGTTTAAGTTTTACTGCATAAACAACAAAATCACTGTTTAACCGGATGGAATCACTCTGGCTAAATAGGTCCTTATAGTCCTGATTTGCATTTTTCACAAAACTATAATTGTAAGAACAATGCTTTTCTAATTACTGTGAGCAATTCTAGTTAACTATTTAACCTGAGAGGATATTGGGAACCCCCAGATTACAGTCAGTTGCTCAGAAGCATGACTGGTCTTGGAACCCTTAGTACCTGTGGCTGGGGTCCACATGAGGGGAGTTTTGTGGAAGATTTTGCCCTGAACTTGAGAAGTCTGGGCTAATTCTGGGTGGTTAACATCAGAATTACATTCTAATGTCCTACTGCCACCAAGGAAGAAACTGTCTGAAATGTACTAAAAGCCCATACCCAGTCAGCATCAGTATATAATGGGGTAGAATGGCAAATACAAATCCTCTAGTGGTAGCCCTGTCGACCTCAGAACCCCAACACAAATACACAGCCTGGGAGATGGCTTCCTGGATTGCTATATAAACATGACATCATTATTTTGCAATCTTTAGCAAGCTCCAGATGCCTTGCATATATAACATTGAAAATATATTTAGCTGCACCAAGCTGCAAGTCTGTCTCACTACCACAGCTTGTGACAATTAGTTTAGGTATGTGGAATCTTTGACAGGTTGCAGGTCTTCTGGGCTGGTATTCAAGATGAAAGAAATCTGGGCTAATCAGAAATATTGCACAGAAAAAGGGTATATCTAGGAATTCTTAGATTATAAAAAGTATCTCCATTTTTCCCTAGCCCTGAACCTTGAAGTTATATAGGAGTAAAAGGCTTTATAATTATTCAAACATGGTAAACATACTTCACTTCTTTTGTTATCTGCAGAATCTATCAATTGCCCCATAATTCTCCATAATAAATCAGATTGTTTTAACCAAAGTAAAAACACCAACAGGTAAGATCCACATCAGCATTTCTAAAGAAGTGATTCTTGAACTGAAATATCAAAGAGTTAAATATATTTAATTAGAGGATGCAACATGTGCAAAGTTCCAATGACAGGTGTGAGCAGAGCACAGAGAAGAAAGATATAGGCCATGTTAAGGAGATTTTACTTCATTCTTCGAGTCATAGTAAAATACCAAAGTGTTTGAAATAAAGAGATGAGTTGGTC
Source organism: Lutra lutra (assembly GCF_902655055.1). Taxonomy (NCBI): domain Eukaryota; kingdom Metazoa; phylum Chordata; class Mammalia; order Carnivora; family Mustelidae; genus Lutra; species Lutra lutra. The sequence continues at coordinate 136,594,970 of NC_062281.1, forward strand.
AGATTTATATTTTGAGATGATCACTACATTCAGTATAGAAAATGTCAGTGGAAGACAACTTAGTTGGGATAAGATAAAGTTGCCTTATGTTCTGGTTGTCCTGGTGGGTCCCAGCACAGGCCTTATATCCCAGAGTAATTATTAGTAATGAACTCATAGCAAAGCTCATACTTCAACATTTTCTTATGTGCCATATGACCACCAACTTCCAGTTGTCAGACTATGCATCTCTAGGTCTGAGAGTCTTTTGGGTTTTTTATTTTTTTTTTAATACTGAAGACCCCTCTATCCTATAGACACAAGAGGTTACAAGCAGTAAGATGTAGCACCCCTCAAACAACTGATAGAAATAAACTAATATTCAACTATATATACCCCAAAACCATATTTTATCTTATTTTTTAGGGTGATTAAGCTTCTGACACCGGAGGTAGCTGGCTTAGTGATGCTCTTCTTTGCATCAAATTCTTATTCCCCTATTCATGCTCCCTGCAGCTCCAAAATTAACTACATAAAACTGAATCCTTTTTTCAGGGTCTGCATCTCAAGGAACCCAGACTTAGAACAAAAAGTGCCTTTAGAAAATGATTCCTAAAATAAGTTTCTGGACCTGGATCACTGAACAAGCAAGTGGGAATAAAGACCCTACAGTAACCAGTGGTACAATGGACTGTATGTTTGTGTCTCCATCAATTCATATTTTGAAACCATAATCCCAGTGAGATAGTATTTGGAGGTAGAGCCATTGATAAGTAATCAGGTCATGAGGTGAAGCCTGGGATTAGTGATAATCTCTCTCTCAGCCATGTGAGGAGGATACAAGAAGAAGGTAGCTGTCTTCAAGCCAGGAAGTGGGCTCTCACCAGACACTAGCTCTGCTGCCCTTTGTCTTGGACTTCTCTGCCTCTGTGAGAAACAAACATCTGTTATTTAAGCCACCCAGTCTATAAGATTTTTGTTATAGAAGCCCTGGCCTATTAAAACATCATAGTTACCAAGAATTTCACCAAAATAAGAATTTCACCTGTAAAATAAGACCCACAGTGTAAGAAAAGCAAAGGGGAAATCCCTGAAATAATGACTCCACACCCCTGGATATAACTTCCTTTCTGTAATGGGGAAACTAGTGCTACTTTTAAAAACTTGCAGAATGCAGAGCCAGTGGTCATGTTTACATCCTTATTTAATTCACCAATGTGGTCTTTTCAAAAACTGGATTATCATGGTCTTTCATGGGGCACTACCAAAAACCTAACTGGCAGCCTCAATTTTAGATGCTGCTCTGGGTATCTTTAATGTATAATAACAGATCCATAAAATAGATAATAGACAATGCCAATTTATGGCAGAAATTGATGAGAACACAACCCATCAGATCAACAGCTTAATAGCAGGCACTAGAAACTATTGATCTGGCAAATGTGGCCATTTTAATTTCTATTATGGAGAACAATCTAAAGCAATTCACATGGAAAGACCGTGGGATACATTTGTAGGACAAAGAGTAAGACATATTCAGGGTCTTGTCACTGGGCTATATAATGCTTGTATGCTTTGTCACAAAGAATTTAGATTATTTGGACATTTTAAGAAATACTAAACTGTCCCATCATATTGATAATATTCTGTTAATTGAACATGGGGTCCAAGAAGTAGATCATATGCTAGATGCCCATCAAAGGATGGAAAATAAAATCATAAAATCTTCAGGTACCTGCTAATCAGTGAATTTAAAAAAAATTCATTACAGTGGAGTAGTCTGAGTTACCTCTCCAAAGTAAAGGACATATACTGTGCTTCAGAACTTATCACTAAGTAAAAGCAAATGCTCTATAGGCCCTTTCATGTATGGGAGACTGCACATCAATTGGGAATAGTTCTGCAGCTCGTTTATCAGTTGATTGAAAAAACTGTCAATTTTGATGAAATGCCAGAATCAGAAAGGCTACCTCAGCAGAAACTAAGCAGCACAGTTGTTTGTGTGATTTGACCCAAGTGATCCTATGTTGCTAGAGCATTTATAGTATATTAGAGTATCATGTGGAAGATTTAAGAAGCTTCAATAAGAGTTGCCTTAAAAATTTTGGAGCAAAAGCATGGGTCTGCAGCAAAGAATGGTTCAGAATTTGAAAAGCTTACTTTTAGCATACTCTTGGGCCCTAGGACTACTTAACTATGAGGATCAAATTCATGTCCAAAACTGCCCCTAATGAGCTGAGTATTGTCAGACCCACTAATAAATATCTATCATATGATGGCAAAACTATTTAGGAGAATGTCCTAAAACAAGAATATAGGGTACATGTAATTTATATAAATACATATCTTGGCTCATGTTGGGTAGGCTTGTTGTGTTGAGGATAGCTAAAAATGTTACCTCATGTGAAAATATGTGTGCTTTCCTGAGCAATGAGAAGTGATCTGCTTATTGATTGAAGCCCTGGAAAGAACAAACTTGAATGACCAGGAATACAGTTATCCAGGGTTTACCTGTGAGTGGCAATGAAGCGGAAGGGTCTTTGTTTATCATGTTAGTGCCCACCGAAGAACACTGAACACGGTGGTAAGGATATTCTTCCAGAAATATCAGCCAGTCTTTATTCTTGGCCACAAAGTGGGTGACATAGCCATGGTTGCAGGAATGAAGGCTATACATAAACCTAACATCATGGATTCATTCTCATCAAGGCCTCTCTAGTTAATGCCATTGAATGTTTGACCTTTCAGTAACAAAGATCAATGCTAAACTCTAGATATGGTACCATCCTTCAAAAAAATCACCCAACCACATACAGCAGTTGATTTCATTGAATCCTTCCATCCTGGAAGCAGTCAATGACTCAGCTTTACAACATGTCAACCAGGCTCACTTTCATAAGAATTAGAATGATTTATCAAGATGGGGTTCCACATAACAATGGAAAGGCATCCATTTTATAAGAAAAGAGATGTGACCATGGGCACGTTATCATAGTATCCACAGATCTTAAACTATATTCTATAAACCAGGAGTGTCTGTCTTGATAGATTGTTGTAATTCTCTTTAAAATCATAGTAGAGGTATAACCTTAGAAATGACACCCTGCAGGACTAGAGTACTATAGGATAACACTCTGAATCAATGGGCATTATACAAGGGAAAAAAAGAAACACAAAAAGTCTTTCCCCCATGTGCCTCCTTTACTACTTTTATACTGAACGCTTAACTTCTGACACCAGATGTGTGGGAGTTTTTCCTCACCAAGCAATTCTTGACAACACCAGCTGGGTGTCCAATAATTTAACTCAATTTTGGCACTATGTACCTGGAGGTATATCATAAAGGTTAAGGATATAGTCCCTTGAGGCAGTCTCCCTGACTTTAGATGTTATCACAAGTATTAGGTCACCAGGTTACCCACAACTTCTGTCTGACTTTGTTACAAATCTGAGGTTCCCATTTCCTCCTCCTAGCAATTAATTTGCTAGAGCAGCTCACAGAACTCAGGGAAATATTTACTTACATTTACCAGTTTATTAAAGGACATGATAAATGATATAGATGAACAGTTGGATGAAGAGATACATACAGTGAGGTCTGGGGAGTCCTAAGCATAGGACTTCTCTCCCTGTGGAATGAAGGTGTGTTACATTCCTGGTATATGAATATGCTCATAGACTTGGACATTCCCCAAGTCTCACTCTCTTGGGAATTTTTACGGAGTCCTCATCACATAGACATGATTTATCATTAACATAATTTTTGGTCCTTCTCCTTTCTGAAGAGAAGGGGAACTGGTGGCAGTGCTGAAAAATTCCAAGCTTCTAATCATGGCCTGATCTTTTTGGTGCTGATCTCATTGAGAAACCATCCAGGAGCCTAGCCATAGTCATTTCATAGAGCAACAACTAACACAAAAATCCCACCCATTTATAACAAAGCTTTCTTCTCCTCCTTCTCCATTTTTTTTTTTCTTTTTAAGAGAGAGTGTGTGAAGAGTCAAAAGCGGGGCTCAATCTCATGACCCTGAAAATCATGACCTGAGCTGAAATCAGTCAAGAATTGGATGCTTAACTGACTCATGCTACCTCGGTACCCAAATAAAGATTTATTTCTTTTTAACACTATATGTCCACCTTGGATTGGCTGTGGTTTTGTTCCAGGTCATAGGCACGCTGGGACCCATGTTAACTGAGCAGTCTCTACTTAGTACTTTGCTATTTTTTATGACAGAAGGGAATGAGTCATGCCACCTGTTGAACTTCTGCCTCACGTATCATATCTCTTCTACCAATAGTTCATTAGTCATAGAAAGTCTCAAGGCCACTATGAGTTTCAACAGAGTATTATCCTCTCACATGAAGAGGCACTACAGAGACAGAAACTGGAATATTTGATAAAGAGTGATATCATCTACCATACTAATAAACTACATTTTATCCCTGTCATATTTTTGCCATGATCTTTCATTCCTCTTTTAAAATATGTGCTTAGAAAAATCCACAAGATAGGAAAAACGAACAACAAAACCAGAAGAATGAACAAAATAATAAAGATTAGAGTTGACATAAATAATCTAGAAATTGAAAAAAATCTTAAAACAGATAAATGAAACCAGGAGCTGTTTTTTTTTGTTTGTTTGTTTGTTTGTTTTTTAATAAGATGATAAGCTTCTAGCCAGGTTCATCAAAAAGAAAAGAGAAAGGACCTAAATAAATAAAATAACAAAGGAGAGAAGAGAAATAATACCACAACAAAAATACAAACAATTATTAAAAAAAAAAAAAAGACCTATGAAAAGCTATATGCTAACAAATGGAACAACCTGGAAGAAATGGATAAAGTCCCAGAAACAAACTACCAAAACTGAAATAAGAAATAGAAAAAGTGAATAGACTGATAAGCAGCAAAGAAATCGAATCAGTAATCAAAAATCTCCCAAAAACAAGAGTCCAGGGCCAGACTGCTTCCCAGGAGAATTCTACCAAACATTTAAAGAAGTGTTAACCCATAATCTTCACAAACTATTCCAAAACCCAGAAACAAAAAATGTCCAATTTCATTCTATGAAGCCATCATTACCCTGATACCAAAACTAGGTAAAGACTCCTAGAATAGGGGCACTTGGGTGTACAGTTGATTAAGCATCTAACTCTTGGTTTTGGCTCTGGTGGAGATCTCAAAGTCATGAGATTGAGCCCCATGTGGGGCTCTGTGCTCAGGATGGAGTCTGCTTAAAAAGACTCTCTCCCTTTTCCTTTGCCCCTCACCCACCATGTGCTTGCTCTCAAAATCAATCACTTTTTTTTTTTTAAGATTTTACTTATTTATTTGACAGAGATCACAGGTAGGCAGAGAAGCAGGCAGAGAGAGAAGGAAGCAGGCTCCCTGCTGAGCAGAGAGCCTGGTGCAGGGCTCAATCCTAAGACCCTGGGATCATGACCTGAGCTGAAGGCAGAAGCTTTAACCCACTGAGCCACCCAGGCACCCCCAAATCAATCACTCTTAAAAACAAAACAAAACAAAAACTCCACAAATAAGAGAATACAGACCAATATCCCTGATAAACATGGATACAAAAATCTCAAGAAAATACTAGCAAACTGAATCCAGCAATATATTTTAAAAAAAATCATTTACCAGGATCAGGTGAGATTTATTCCTGGGTTGCAAAGGTGGTTCAATATTCACAAATCAATGAACATGATACACCACATTAATAGAAGAAAGGATAAGAACCATATGATCCTTTAAATAGATGCAGAAAAAGCATTTGACAAAGTACAGCATCCACTCATGATATAAACCCTCAACAAGGTAGGTTTAGAGGGAATCTACCTCAACATGATAAAGGTCATATTATATTTGAAAAAGGTATTCAAATCAGCAAAGAAAAAGTCAAACTTTCACTATATGTGGATGACATGATATTCTATACAGAAAACCCAAAAAACTCCACCAAAAAAAAAAAATGCTAGAATTAACCAATTTGGTAAAATTACAGGATACAACATCCATGTACAGAAATCTGTTGTAATTTTACACACCAATAGCAAAGCAGCAGAAATAAGGAATCAATCCCATTTATAATTGCACCCAAAGCAATAAGATACCTAGGAATAAACCTAACCAAAGAGGCGAAAGATTGGTACTCTAAAAACTATAAAACCCTGAAAAAGAAATTGAAGATGACACAAAGACATGGAAAGACATTCCACACTCATGGAATGGAGGAACAAATATTGTTAAAATGTCTACACTACTGGGGCACCTGGGTGCCTCAGTGGGTTGAAGCCCCTGCCTTTAGCTTAGGTCATGATCCCAGGGTCCTGGGATCAAGCCCTGCATTAGGCTCTCTGCTCAGCGGGGAACCTGCTTCCCCCACCTCCTCTGCCTACCTCTCTGCCTACTTGTGATCTGTCTGTCAAATAAATAAATAAAATCTTTAAAAAAAAATGTCTATAGTACCCAAAGCAATCTACACATATAATGCAATCCCTATCAGAATACCACCAGCATTTTTCACAGAGCTAGAGAAAACAATTCTAAAATTTGTATGCAACCAAAAAAGACCCTGAATAGCCAAAGCTACCTTTAAAATGAAAAGCAAAGCCAGATGTATCACAACTCTGGACATGAAGTTCTATTACAAAGCTATATTGATCAAAACAGTATGGTATTGGCACAAAAATAGATACATAGATCAATGGAACAGAATAGAAAACGCAGAAATGGACCCACAATTACATGGTCAAGTTTGACAAAGCAGAAAACAATGTCCAACAGAAAAAGGACAGTCTCTTCAACAAATGTTCTTGGGTAAACTGGACAACTACACGCAAAAGAATGAAATTGGACCACTTCCTTAGTTAGACCAAACCCTGATACCAAAACCAGATACCAAAACCAGGTAAAGTCTCCTAGAATAGGGGCACTTGGGTGGTACAGTTGATTAAGCATCCAACTCTTGGTTTTGGCTCAGGTGGAGATCTCAAAGTCATGAGATTGAGCCCCATTTGGGCTCTGTTCTCAGGGTGGAGTCTGCTTAAAAAGACTCTCTCCCTTTTCCTCTGCCCCTCACCCACGACGTGCTTGCTCTCAAAATCAAACACAAAAATAAATACAAAATGGATTAAAGACCTAAATGTGAAACTGAAACCATAAAAATCTTAGAGGAGGACCCAGGTAGTAACCTCTTTGACACTGGCTGTAGCAACTTCTTTCTGGATGTATCTCCTGAGGCAAAGGAAACAAAACAAACTATTGGGACTTCATCAAAATAAAAAGCTTCTGCACAGCAAAGGAAACAATCAACAAAACTAAAATGCCGCCTATAGACTGGGAGAAGGTATTTGCAAATGACCTGTTAAAGGGTCAATCTCAAACCCCAAAAATGAAAAGTCTAGTTAAAAAATGAGAAGACATGAATAGACATTTTTCCCAAAGAAGACATACAAAGAAGATGGTAAGACACATGAACAGATGCTCAACATCACTCATCATGAGAGAAATACAGATCAAAACAATAGTGAGATACCACCTCAAACCTTTCAGAATGGTTAAAATCAAAAGCACAAGAAACAACAGTGCTGGCAAGGTTGCAAAGAAAGGGGAACCTTCTTTCACCATTGGTGGGAATGCAAACGGGTGCAGCCACTATGGAAAACAGTATGGAGTTTACTCAAAAAGTTAAAAAAATGAAACTACCCTATTTCCAGCATTTATACTATTAGGTATTTATCCAAAGGATACAAAAATGCTGAATCAAAAGGGCACATACACCCTAATGTTTATAGCAGCATTTTCTACAACAGCCAAATTACGGAAATGTGCCCAAGTGTTCAACTGATGAATGGATAAAGAAAGTGTATATATACACATGGAATATTACTCAGCCATAAAAGAGTGCAATCTTATTACCTGCAATGACATGAATGGAGCTAGAGTATTATGCTAAGCAAAATGTGTCCGAGAAAGACAAATACCATATAATTTGACTCATGTGGAATTTAAGAAACAAATGAACTTAAGGTAAAAAAGAGAAAGAGAGGGGAAAACCAAGAAATAAATTCTTAATTCTGGAAAACAGACTGATGGTTTCCAGAGGGGAGGTGGAAAAAGAGATAGGTAACATAGGTGATGGGGATTAAGGAGGGCACTTGCTGTGATGAGCACCTAGTGTTATACGGAAATGTTGAATCACTATATTGTACACCCACAACTAATATTACATTGCATGTAATGTAATACATTGCATAGAATTTAAAAACTTAAAAAAAAAGAAAAATCCAAGCACTTTTCTATTTAGAAAAATATCCATAAAGATTCCAGTAAACTGATCCCCTACAAAAAGGCCAACAGTATTTACATGATAGTTTAGAGCTTTCAAAGCACTTCCAAATAAATATCTCATTTACTTTTCCTAAGTACTCTGAAAATTTGAGCTCATGAACTTTGATCCTAAGTTTACCTGCTCTTTTGATTAACCCACATTTTCATTTAATTTTAAATGAAAAAAAAAAAAACCTATTACATACCTAAATATTTTATTTATAGTTATTATGATCTGAATTGGATCATATAAACTGGGCTTATTTGAAGAATTCATTAAGTCTTCTGGGTTTTTGTGTTCTGTTTTATTGATTTTTGTGTCATATCTTATACCAACATTTGCTCGGATTCATAATGCACTGTTACCAGCCACCCCTAAAGATGACCTTTCCTGATCATTTAATTTTAAGCAGGTCATTGCTACCTGATAATTATCCTACTTTCTTAAATAATTCTGAATCTCATTTCCCAGTCATTTTCTTCACATACTTTGTATAGGAAATTTAAATATGTATAATTACATAATGTTAAAGCTTAGGAAAAAACCTCAAATTCATGGACCTCTTAACAGAAAATAAAAGAGGCCTAGAGAGGGTAAACAAGCTTGAAATATCAAAGCTGGTGAGGGATATTTACAGCACTGTCACTCAGGTCTTTGAATTTCTGATATAGACTCTATGCAGTGTTTTGCCTTTATTTCATGAATGAACATGCTATTCTTGACCTTGAGCTTTAGTATTTTTGTGTATTTTTCCATTTTCTGCTCAGATCCACTCTTTATTCTGCTCCTGTCCTGTTCTGTCTGTGGAGGTTGTCCTCTCCCTGGTTGGGTTCAGGCAATGGAAAGCACCAGCAATGGCTAGACTCCAGAAATGAGAATTATGGATTTGAGTTCCTCTAGCTCCTAACATGCCAGACTAGGATTGGCTCATGGCTGCACTTTTCCAGTGTCTGGGAGGGAGCTTCTCTTGTTCAGCAACAGCTATGGGTTTTGGTGACCACTCTAGTAGCCATCCCTTACCGTCTCAGGCCTTCCTGAGGAAGCGATGACTTTCTGCACAGCTAGATTTTTATAGTCTTTATGTTAACTTTCGCATTTGGTTGCAAGTTCCTAATATTAACAACCTTCTGGGTTTCTTCACCTTTGTCCACATCTCTGTAAACAGTGTCTTCATTAAACTCTTTATATTTGGAGTGCACATCTGTTTTCTGTTGGAACTCTAGTATAAGGTATATTGTCCTGACTTCAGCAAAAGGGCTACAATAAAAGTTACTTTTCTGTTAACACAAGTTTTTTTTTTTTGCTTGCCCCCCCACCCCCTTAGGGCAAAGGAGACTCTTCTTTGCAATACATGGTTATGTGTAAGCTGTCACAGGTTGGGTTCTCTTTGACTGTCTTACTATTTGCTTCCGAACTATAATGCACATTCCAAAAGCCATGAACAAGCTCTGCTGGAGCTCTAGAATGAATATTGCTTCTCAAACCTGTCTAACTTTGGACTGAAATGGTAGAGACTTTACAAACACCCTCCTCAGTCAGTGATGCCAGCTGCCCCAGAAAGGACATGATTAGACAAGAAGCTACCTGCAACTCAAAAAAGACCTGAGGATCTGTTAGGTGTAGGCTGTCTACTCACCCTGCACTCCAAGCTGGAAAACAGGTTATTTCTTAAAGATTACCTGTTTGGTGTATCTCTGTCACACAAGTCAGCATACTTCTGTTTGGATGTGCATCATTACGTATATTCATAGGATTATCAGATAAAATATAAAGACATCCAGTCAAGTCTGAACTCCAGATGAACAAATTTTAGTATAAGTGTGTCCCATGCAATAGTTGAGACATCCTTATAAATAAAACGTTGAAATCCACATAAACAAATCATTAACTGAGTATTCTGCTTTTTGGGTTTTTTTGCCCTCCCCAAATCAGGCAATCCTAATATTAATTATCTATTATGAGAAGCAGTTGTACCTTGTATTAAATAGCTCAGCCTCTTGAGGTAGACTATAGCAATTCAAAGCCAACCTTTTTAAATTTAGCAGCTGTTTAATCTTAGGAAAGTTATTAACACCCAGGAGCTTTAGTTCTTCCTCTTTAAAATGGGGAAAATAAGAGGTCTTAATTTATAAACCATTTTGAGGATTAAATGAGTTTAAAGTAGAACACTGAAGAATTAATGATACATAGTAAGTGCTCAATAAATGCTAGCAATGGCAATTAAATGGTTTTCAATACAACCCTTCTGTTGCACTAACGTGATGTAATGTAATACCATCCAATATATACTTACACAGTGCTATAAAGTACCTAAATAGGATGTAGTCTCTATTCCCTAGAATATTATACTCTAATAGAGTAGGTGCAGACCAGTCCAAAGTACTATAAAGGTCATACCAATAAGGCCATTAGGAAAAGTCTTGTGGTAAATTGTGGCACAAAATTGGTCATAATGGAATTGAACAGTAAGATGGTTTACAGAGACTGAAAATTGAACTGGACCATGAAGGAAGACTATGATTTTGACTTATGAAAATGTAGAGAAGAAACCCATTTGAAAAGAAAGCACAACATTTAGAAATTTATTCTGTCTACAGCAAAAGCTAGCTAACATTCTCTCTGAATTTCCTGCAAACATGCAAGACAACAGAGAAAATAGACATTAAATATGAAAAGCCAATATCACCAAACTACACACTAAAACATCTGGGAAGAGGTGGGTTGTATCACAGCATGCAGATTTTAATTGACTGCAAATAGATTAGAAGACACTACATGCCCCCCCCCCTTTTCTATCCTCAAGATTTTATCTCTCTTACAATGTTTATAAAGATAATTTTTAATTCTGGTTCTAACATTTTGCTTGCCATGAAAATGGTAATCCAATATTTATTTTTCTTTAGAGATAGCTGTGCTCCTCAAGGGTACTGTTATTTTTGCCTTAGACTTCATATTCCCCAGGGTTATCAGTTACTTTGTCAATGCTTCCAATGTCCTAAGACTGCCCACACATTTTTGCAATTCACTAGGACTCAACGGACTTAGCATTCAGTTGAACTCACCATATGATACTCTTTGTTACAGAGATACATCAGGGATCAACTATGAAAAAGAAACAGGCAGAGTCCATAGGTGTCCATGTGCAGGTTTCCCATGGTCTACTCCTCTAATAAGGGAGGGTCACAGAGAGTGCACCCATCCTCCAGTATCAGAAAAGCAGTGACAACCATGTGATGTTTTTGCCCAGGGACACCTGTTTGAGATTCAGAAATTAGGGGTTTAAGTGGGAGGCGGTCACATAGACATTCTTCGCCTAGCAACTACAAAAATTTCAGGCTCTCAAAAGAAATGTAGGCTTTCCACACCTGAGACTAAAAATATAATACTGTATGTGAATGGTACTTCAACAAGACTAATAATAAACTTAAAAAATAAATAAAATCAACATCGATTTTAGCCTAGTGACATGATTTTTGGATTTCTGACCTCTAGAATTGCCAGTAATAATTTGTGTTGTTTTAAAAACAAAAAAGACAAAAAGTGAATGATAATTATGTGACGTGAAGGATGTGTTAATTAACATCTTGGTGAACACTTCACCATATATACATGTATCAAGTCATGTATATATTGTACTCCTTTAACTTATACAATGTTATATGTCATATTTTGATAAAGCTGGAAAAAAGACAACTTAAATAGGTATCTCAGCAGAGGCTATCCAAACAGCATTAATTACGACCTTCCAGTCAATCCCAATCATAAGGCAAATAATAAGCAATACAGAAGTTCCTCAAAAAATTACATGTATACAGTAATTACCACATGATACAGTAATCCCACTCCTGAGTATCTGTCCAAAGGAAATAGAATCATTTAAGTTAAAACCCAATGAGACACCACTATGCCCTTACCACAGTGGGGAATGTAGGGAGCAGGTTTTCACCATAAAACACATTGTTTGTGCAAACTTATGGGAAGCCAAGTCCCAGATACTAGCCAAGGGTCAAACTTGGAAAACAGTAGCCTCCAGCCTACTGGGTTCTGTTTTCTCTGCAGGTCAGCATAAGAGTTCAATGTTTGGGGATGGATTGAGCCCTGAGATGAAGGAAACCTGGTATCAAAGTACTCCTCACTCCATAAAACAATTCTTCAGATCACAATTTCACTCATTATATCCCAAGAATATGGTGAGGACATTCTGTAAATGGTTGGGGAAGCAACTGCCAGATTTTAAACCATTTCCATACTGTTTATCTACAATCCTGATAAACACAGTTCTTCTCTGCTAACCTGATTTTACATTTGAGAGCACTTGGGCCAGAGGCAGAATTACCACAAATGGGAAAGCAGTGCATCCTGACATAATGGTAAACGAAAGATAAGGAAAGACCCTACAGCTTCTACCCAGCCCACCTAAGCTTTTTATCACGCAGTAGATCTTTCTCCTTCTACACTTCTCACACAGCAGGTTCGAGGTGACGAGGTGACGGTGCATCACCCAGGGATTTCTTCTAGACCCCAGCCCCCACCCCCCTCGCCCCCTGGGGGGCCTTTCCCTCCTTTCCTGGTTTCTCAGGGATTGCTCTATCATTTCTCTTGGGACTCAGTCCTGCTACTTCAGGACCCTGGGAGGAACCACATTGAACATCAGTTTCACTTTTTTTTCCCCCTCTTAATTGTAAAATCTCATTGAAACTCTCTTAGAACATGCAGATAAAGACAAAAGAAAAAAAGGAAATCAAAACGCAAGTACAACTTTGTGATAGAGGAATAACCACTGTTGGCAGCTTGTGGCAGACCCTGTAAGTTTTTGTTTTTCCTCCTTGTATGCCTCTTCCTTGAAGCATAAGGCTAATGTCAGCCTACAATTGGTCTACTTCAAAGTGATGGAATGTCTAAAGACATCTGGTGAATTGTATAGCAATTTTTAATTACAATCTATTTGTCTATGGGGTGGAGCAATCTTAGGAAGAACAGAAACTGGGTCCATTTGGGGATACAGACTCTTAATTATATGCAGAAAACTAGTGGGGTTATTTAAGAGAGGCCAATGAGCAGTAGAAAGAATTAGCAGCTTAGGAGAAAACTTTAGAGTATGAGAGAATTAACTAGAGAAAACCTGATACCATTGTCTCAGTTATAAAAGGGGTAATTGTGGGCATAACATGGAATAGGTCTACAGGATTTGTGTATCTACTGAGTCTCCATTACACTCATTTCTGTGACCTGTGAAAGGTAGAGGTAGATCGTAATATTTCCCTAAACTAATGAGCTGTTTCACTAAATTACGAAACGTGTTACTATACTGTCGGCATTTCCTAGCAGGAAAGAATGGTTCTTTGATACTATTGCTCAGATGCCCTCAGTTACAAACTACTGATGAGTTTTGCCTTAAAGAGGCTCAGGCGATCAGCACCAGAACCTGTTCTCTCCATTCTGCAGCTGTAACCCTCTGTGCCAAAACGCTATGTAAGCCATAGCAGGAGACAGAAGCACCTCTGCTTATGCTCAGACTCTACTGGAAATTGCCCCTTGAGAGATTAAGTAGCAAAACTTGGCTGGCATGGACTTGCAGGTACATTCGGCAAGGGGTGGACTTGAATTGATAACAAGGCAAAATATTTTAAAAGATTCTATTGACTGGGTTTCTTAGACACATCCTGCATGGCAACAAACGCAGGGTTTCTCACCTTTAGGTGAGACGTCTGAAATCGGAAAGAGTTTGGCCCAGAACCCTGGCCAAATTAGGACCAGAGCTCAGGTCTCTTGATTCTCAACACACAGAAACAAAAGATGCTTTGCTGTGTTATATCAAAGCAGCAAAGTGCTCATCCATTCTCAAGTAATGTAAAGTACCACACTTGTCAACAATCCCTAAGTACTCTGGCAAACAAGATCACTTACAGTTGATGAACTGCTATGTATACACTGACCAGCTATTTTGTTTAAAGATGAATCGCAACATATTTTCCTCTCATTCTTTCTTTCCTGCTTTCCTTTCTTCCTTTTGTTCTGTCCACCCCCCCACCCCTCCCTCCTGATTTACAATCAGACTTTAAAAGGTCAAGGTATGAATGATTTCAAGCAAGCATATGCAGTTGTTCAGCAATGAAAGAAATGTAAAGGTCTTCGGTAGCATCTGAGTTAAGTGAAAAATAAGAGTAGCAGCAAAATGGCACAAAAGATGTCCTACTTTAATAGAATCTCTAACTTTACAGAAAGATTTTTGTATGGATAATTGCTTTTAAGAATATATCCTAGTATAACAGTATTTTTTTTTTAAGATTTTATTTGACAGGCAGAGATCACAAGTAGGCAGAGAGGCAGGCAGAGACAGAGAAAGGGGAGAAGCAGGCTCCCCACCGAGCAGAGAGTCTGATGCGGGGCTTGATCCCAGGACCCTGAGCCGAAGGCAGAGGCTTTAACCCACTGAGCCATCCAGGCGCCCCTACAGAAAGATTTTTGTTTGGATAATTGCATTTAAGAATATATCCTAGTATAACAGTACTTTTTTAGAGAAAGATAAATATTGACAAATGATATGAAGAGAGTGAGTGGGGTGAAAGGCAAAAAGAAATGGAGAAGCAAGAGGGGAAGAAAGTTCAAGCCACATTTTGTGTTCCTGACCAGAAGCGTTCATGAAAGAAATTTTAAAGAAATTAGAGTTACAGCTTGGCATTTTGACATACAGCCTGTCTTCTTAAATCATGGAATTGTAAGTTTATCTAAAATTTTAAGTTAGTTAAATTATTTGTGAATAAGTTATTTTCAGACAAGAAACATCTATTTTAGGGGATGTTCCTTCACTTAGTAAAGTTTCTCTTTAAACCTCCCCCACCCCATTTTCCCTTTGACTTTCAACTTATGAACAAAACAGGTTTGTAGTCACACCTGTACATGTTAGGTATCTGGGTTGCGATCTCTGATAAGATGTACTTTTTAAGAGGATGAAAATTCCTTAAGTTAGAAGTTTCATATTTTATCACTGCATAAATTAATGTCCTGCTTTTTAATTCCATAAGATAGTTCCTACTGTTAAAAAGCCAGTTATGAATATTTCATATTAAATGAGAAGATAATTTTATCTTCTTGGTATCGATTAGTTGGCTAAAAATACATTTGATTCAGGAAAAAAAATCATAGGCCAAGGAGATTTCTGTGAGATATATTTTAGGATACATCTGTGTATGGAATTAAAAAAATATTTTTACAAAATTATGCTAAATTTTCAATAAAACATTGACCAAATAAATAATAAATGGAAGAGAAGAAAACAATTTTGTCATTGGAAACAAAAATTAACATAATCCTGGGGAATAAAAAAATGTGGTTTTTTTTTTTTTGCTTTCAATTCTTAATAAAATGATCAAATCTTCCAACACGAAGAAAAGCAGAAAGATAGGCAATGAAAAGGGAAAAAAAAAAAAAAAAGACTCCTGCATTGTTCAGGTTACAGTGAAAGGGAGAATCTGTGGGGACGGTCAATCTGTATGATCACTTTTTCTGGAGCAGGTTATCAGCGCTGAGAACAGAAGGCCCTGCTAACATAAATGAAGCCTTGCAGAGCAGGTGTGGATCTGCAGACAGGTGATGGCAGACATTCAACTCCATCGTGACCAGGACAGTTTTTGTTCACCTCTTATAACCATTTCCTGTTAAAGGAGCTTTAGACTCACATGAGCATTCTTGGCAAAGTGCTACCAAGGGTATTATAATAATCGGATCTGGAGGCGTTTAAGGCAAGGACCGAATGCGCACTGACTCAGGATAAGCACAGTCAGAACTTGGCAGCAATAAAGACACCAAAAAAGGGCAGAATCAAACAAATAGCATCTTTCAAAAAGACCAACTTTCTTCCTAGTTGGTGCAGCGTGCTTTTGACTTGATGACTATGTAAACTTTCATTTCCTTTAAATAAATATTCCTTTTTGACTTCTGTGGTGCATTTAATATTAAATTATGGGAAGTTAGTTCAAATAGTTCAAACTAAAGAAATGGAAATGCCCGGGAAGTAGCTGCAAAGGTCTATGAGGCTACTAGATTGGGCAGATGGGGCAATTTCAGTTTCAAAAATTAGTCACTAAATTTTAATTTCCCTCCCTCCCAAGGAAGTCAAAGAATATATACCTTTTAGTAAGCAAGCCAATCTCATTTGATTAACAGTAACATAATTTAAGTACGCTGTCATTTTACTCCGGATATGGGGAGCCAGCATTATCACCCCCTTGAGGTACCCAATGCAATAAATACATGTTTGTAATTCTCATGCACCAGCTGCAACTTAAAAAATTTTTAAATGTATTTTAAATATCATCTTTTTGAGAACAGGGAGCATGAATTTCTTTCAATGTTGTCCCCAGTGAGACCTCAGATATTACTTGGCACAGATAAAAGTGCTAATGTATGTTTTATAGTATCTCCACTTCCTCCATTTCCAATTTAATAACCCCAAGAACATATTCCTTTGCTTGAATTGTTCCTGGCATGAGCAATCAAACATGTTGCACTTGCGTTTTCCCGCTCTCATTTTAAAATCCTTATTCAGGTCATCTCAGTTTCCTTCATGGACCGCTAAGTTACTGCTCTATCTGCCCCTCCCTCCACCCTTGGATTCTCTTATACACAGGAAATTTGACTTTTTAAACAATCCTACTCCTATTCCCTAGTCAACCTATCTGCTTCCTCACCTCACTTTTCCCCCTCCACATTATTCCACCTAGTCTATTTATATATGTTTATAATTCTATATCTGTAAAGGACCTATGTGTCTTAGTGAACATTATACTGGAATCTGAAAATAGATCCATGCTATTTTGTTTATTTGCTTCCAATCTTCTCTTAGAAGATCTTGTTTATCTGTGTACATACCTGTATGATCTGAATACTGGCCTCCTTTGTGTGTTAATAATTATATATGGTTAAGGAGGTTAAAGAATACAGACATGAGAATAGATAAATAGAGGAATTGAAAGGTAGGAGTTTTTACAATGATTTTATGAGTTATGAACACATGGTAGAAAAACCAAGATAGGGCATGAAGAAGTATGTATGCTGTATGCAACTGCTAATGTCCATGGGTGCTAGATGTAGGGGTCTTACTCAGAAAACTAAAATAAGTACTTAACTGTAGTCTTAATTTTTCTTATGGTTATTATTAAACTGTTATTTATATTTTGAAAAATATGTAGTGAATATTTTAGTTTCTCTGTCAAGTTTGCTCCCCAATTCCTCTGCAAAAATTGGTAAAATAACTGTAAACCTATAAAAAAGAGTTTCTGCATATAAAAGCACAGACATACATATATGCAGATCAATGAACGATTAACAATATCAAAAAAGTTACTTTTTTGCATTACTTTTTTCTTTTCTCATTTTACCTCAGCAATTATATATGTATTTTTTTCCTTAGATAAATCTGAATTCTTGGAACTTGTCTACCTACTTATCTTTTTTTTTTTTTTTTTTGGACTGCTGAATTAAGTAATCCCTGGGGCAATTTCTGTGGACACATCTTGTTAAAAAGCCAACAAAATAAATCAAGTCAATAAAAATAATGCCACAAGAATGATACTTGGAACCTGGATTATATCAACAATATCCTAAAATGTCATCTTTCAGCTGCCTGTTGTATCATGGGGGGTCTCCTCCAATCAGTGGGCAGTTCTCCACACCATATGTGCACTACAACAGGAGCCCAGAGACAAAATGCAGATTAATTCTTGTGAAATACTAACCAGAGCATGAATCTCATAGAGCAGCTCCTTCCAGCTAGGCTCCAATTCATTTGCATTTTGAAACAATTGATCTTAAAATCATTCAAACTAAAGCAGTGGGAAGAGGGTCAAGTAAAAGTAACATCTTGGCTACAAACTGTTAAATCCTACTGTTTGAAGAATATAAGCATTTATAAAATTATCCACATTCACCCAAATTCAAAAAGAGAGGTATGCATTCTGTGCTCTCAGGGCTTACAAAAATCAAAATAAATTTGATTCCTTGGAGGCATCTGTTAACCAATGGTCTGGCAGATCCTACCTATGCCCTAGAAACTACTACTTATTTTTTCCAAAAAAGACAATAATTAAAGTTCTTCTCTTTGTTTATATATGCAGAGGGAAGGAATATTTAGGTAAGGGCATATCACAATACCTTGCAAATTATATAACATGGACTAACACTATTCCTCCTAAGGCAAGTATCCATTTAGAGATAGAAGAACCAAAATGTATAGTTTCCCATGCCCCAAAGGAAAACTTCATACCACTGTAATATTTGTATAGACAAGTGGACACCATGCTGAACCTCAACTCTACTGAACTTTCCAATACTAGTTCTCACTGGAAGTCATTGCTCTCATCCTGGTGATAGGATTCCATATTAGAGGACTAGATATTCACATCTGTCCCATCAGGGAACCATTCTATTATCAAAAACTCAAATATTTCTACTCTTCAAATATTATCTAATTAATCCCATTGTTTCAGACTGTCTTTGCATTTACTTCATGTCACTGTGATGTTATTTTGCTGGTCAGGGAAAGAAGAATGTTCTGATTTTGGCAGTATTCTCTGTGACATCAGTTGGACTACATTAGCAGCTATCTGCTGTGCAAGTTCAGGCTGATTCAAATACCATGCTAGGTATTG
Source organism: Lutra lutra (assembly GCF_902655055.1). NCBI lineage: Eukaryota > Metazoa > Chordata > Mammalia > Carnivora > Mustelidae > Lutra > Lutra lutra. The sequence goes on from NC_062281.1 coordinate 136,613,931, forward strand.
GCTATGGGGGGTGGCTAACTCCATTTCTATGGAAGCTGCATTGTGGCTAATACAGTTATACAAGCAAATGGACATAAGCTTTAAACTAGAAACATGGATTAGAGGTGGTTCACTGTGTTTTGATGTTCAAGCAGACAGGATGAGGATGAAACATGAAGAAATACATAGTTTGTAGGTCCTGTTTCTCTTTGTTTCCTAAATTTAATAATCATCCATTCTATTCTTAAATTAAGCAATGGGTATTAACACTGCTATAAACCAAGGGTGTTATTAGATGTTTATATAAATACAGGTACACTCTGTACTCTCAAGGCTCTGCAAGGTAATTGGAAAGCACACAGAAGTTCAGAGACAAACGGAGTGTGGGGTGGAAAGTGTACTAACAAAGACATGTATGAAAATCTATAGAAGCAGAAGAGAGGTACATTTCCTGTTCTTAGTAAGCAGAGAGCATATCAGTGGCTCCATTAGAGATGATGATACTTGGCTCAGTGTTGAAGGATACCTCCCTTTGGATTCAATGGACCTTTATAACCAACCATTTCACAATTGTATTTCACAATATGAGTAGTAGGACTCAAGGGAGGCACGGTACATTGAAACCTCTTGGCAGCAAATTGTAAGAGTCTATAGCCCATCAGGGTGGACATCCATCAGATGCAACAAACTGAAAAATCTCAATTTGGAAAAAAACAAAAACAAAAACACCAGACCTTGCAAGCTATAGCTGGTGCTCTCTAGGAAAGAAACACCGAAGAACAAATCCAACAGGAAAACGCAGCTTTTGCTATGAAAAGGAAGACATGCCTATTTTATTGTTATGGAACTATAAAACTTCCAGGCTGAATCAAGTCACTGTAGTAGGAGTTATTTTTGTTATTAACATGTGGCCGTCGCTGACTACCAGAAATTCTTAAATTTACAGTTGAGAGATGTTTCATATGTCTATCCTTCATTTATCTGAGCACCATCCTAGAGCCACCATGAGTTTATGGAAAGAATAAAGAATCAGGAAACTTTGAAAATATTACTGCGACCTCTGGGTGGCCAGGTAATATGCCTGAATGTTAATTTTCTCATCAATTAATTGGGAACAATTTTTGAAAATTATTTGATAGTAATTTGTTCTAGTGCAAAATAATTATTTAAAGTGGTAATAATTAGTAAACTTAAAATATGCCAGGTATAGTGCAGCATGCATAGAAGATTGGGAACTTCTTATGAAAAGGTGAAAGTTGAGACCACCTGATTCAAATATACAAAAACACAGATATTCTGAATAAATTAAAGAAGAATTTTAACAAATTTCAAAATACTTGAATAGCTTTTATAGTCAGAAATATTCAGGGGACACCTGGGTGGCTCAGTTGGTTAAGCCGCTGCCTTCAGCTCAGGTTATGATCCCAGGGTCCTGGAATCGAATCCCGCATCGGGCTTCTTGCTCAGCGGGGAGCCTGCTTCTCTCTCTGCTTCTGCCTGCCACTTTGCCTGCTTGTCCTCTCTCTGACAAATAAATAGATAAAATTAAAAAAAAAAAAAGAGAAGAAATATTCAGAAAAATATATCGGTCACAGGTAACTTACATATTTATTTTAACTAATCCTCATAACACCATCAAGATAGAGGCATTATCTGTACTTTTTATGAAAATACTATAGGTCTGAGAGTTTAAATGACCGACTTAAAGTAACAAGGGTCAAAGAGTGAAAATATCTACAATCTTTACCCCAGTGTTTTTGTAAATAAGAGGCCAAAACCACAATTACCTAGGAAGGATTTTGAAATTTGGGCTCCGATATGATACATTCTTAGAATTTCTAGGACTGGGGATTTAGGCAGATTTACTTTGAAACTCTTCCCTAGTTCTTTGTAATACAGCCACAGTTGTTTTTCTACTATGCACTGCTCAGTTTAAAACCACAGCACTAAAAACATATAGCTTTATTATTAACAAGAAGCAAAGCTTTAGGAAGACATATGCCAAAACCAAAATATTTCTGAGTACTTCTTTTATGTTTTTGAATGCCCTGTGTGTTAAATACAACTGTCATGAAGGGTTTAGTTGGTCTTAAAGGTGGATTAAAAGACAAAACAAAAACCCCAAACCCTAAACCCAAAACCAGCAAAAAATAAGCCAAAAAAAAAAAAAACAAACAAAAAAACCCCAAAAAACCAAAAGAGGAGGAAACACAAAATAAAATAAAAATCACTTAAGTCCCCACATTAAAAATTTTGTTAAGAAAGAATTGCAAATTCCCATTTTCTACAGTTCTAATACCAGCTTCCTGGGGGAAATCATGGAGAATTATTTCATGTGCACTTTTTGGAAGAGTCCCTTCACTCAAAGTTTTATGAATTTAGTAAACGAATTATTGAAGACTGAACCTATATTGTAGAAAAGGAACTATGATCCCACCAGTACTTCTGAACTTAACTACATGTATTTTATCAGCTAGAATAAAATAGTCTGGGCTAAGGTAACAAACACACAAAATCCTATTAGTTTAACACAAAATAGGTTTTTTTCACCAAGGAACCTTGTGCCACATGCCCAGGCCAGTATCCGGGGCTAATACCTTCCGTGTGTTTGGTCCAGCTCTCACTCAAGGCATGGCTATATCAACACTATACTCTATCATCACTGCAGCAGGGAAAGAAATAGACGTCCAACATTCCCATTTAAATCCTTCCATCTGGATGTGACACATGTCTCTTCTGTTCACATTTTAATGGCTCAAGTATGATGCACAGGCATTGATGCACACTTAACATCCTGATAGCATCCTTCTGAATACTTTGGTGAATATTTTTAACTCATGTTAAATTTTTTCATGAGAGAAGAGTAATCCTGCTCATTAGGTGAAACCAGAATAGCCTCTAGATTGGATTCTGAATTCTACAATTTACGCATTGCTCAGGAGCATTTGTTTCTTTTCTACGTCTTGCTCTGCTTCTACCTTTACTCTCACAGAGCTCTTTAATTTTCACTACTGTGTGTTGTAAATTCTTAGTCTCCAGTTAGTAATTGACACTTAAGAACCACGTCAGAATTGTATTATGAAGGGAATATTCAGTGCTGTTGTTACAGTCAGCTTTTTCTGGCTACAGAGAACTGAGAACATCCCAGTACTGTTCAGTGACATCATCCTGGTGGGTTGATATCAGTCAGCCACAGTCAGAGTTTTTATACATAGAAATCAACACGTGTTACAACTCAGGCTTGTTTGTTTGATTCTCCCAGAGGGCTAGATGTTTAATATATACCAATACCCCACTGAGTATACTGCCCCCTCCAGAGTACATTACATGTACTCTGTAATGTCCATGGGAAAAGGAAGAGTTTTCATCTGCAGCTGTAGAACAGAGAAACAGGAACAATAAAAAAGTTTATAAGACTATGGGCCAAGTGTCAAGTCAGAAAAGCATATTTAAATTATTCAAAAGGACAAATAGAACTGACGGTGAGAGATCCAAAAGAAAAGGGGAAGAGGGGCAGGGAATTCTTAAGAACATTTCCTGGTATGGGTTTGCCTTAGGTGGGTGGATTCTTTAAAAAGGTTCCACAGTAAGTTTACAAAAAACTACTATTACTAAAAACATCAGGGTTTTGTTCACCCTATGACCAGTCGATATTGAATGATGAATCAGGAATGCTTTAGTTAAAATTGTTGGAAGTAACTTCTACACTTAAGATGACTCCAAGTTGAATTAGAAAAAAATAGATTGTGCGACACATGTTGTGTTATTGTTCTTATCTCACTGTAATGTAATCTATCTATGTATTTACCTTATCAGACTGAGTTTTGGGGTGAGGATTCTATCTTAGCTATTTATACCCTGGAAAAGGATGCATAGGTAGCACCTCATCGAATTGTGAAATTGACCTAAATTTAAACTGTTAGGGTCCCAGCCTGTCAGAATGTATTCCAGTTTACCTATTTACTTTATTTACTTCAAATATTCTATAGGTTTTGCCGGATAAACATACAAATTTTAGAAATGTAAATACTTCTATGAAAGGCATGAAAGGCTTTAAGAATCTTGTCTAACTTGACCCTGAGACCTCTATTAGGAAAATAATCTTGTCCTCTAAGGACTCTCTCTTTGAGACTTTGTTGGATTTATATTAAAAGATCCAGTAGAACAAAGAGATCACTCTTCAAAGTAATTAATGAGCTCCTATAATTCAAATGTTGGGATTTCCACAAGGTTGAACAAAGAGATGCAGACTCCATCACCAAAGTGAAAAACAAGATAAGGCTCTTTGATTAGTTTATTTTGATTTTTAAAATGGTATTTAATGATACAAAATACAATGTTAGCAAGAAGGAAGAACAATATGTGGCATTTATAGTAACTTTTGCTCATAATAACCTGTAGTTCAAACTCTATTTACCATGACTATGCTATGGATCTCCCCTGGCTGATTTCCAGTTTTTTTATGGGATCGGAGATCATGGACCACAGGAATCCATGTTGGGTTTGTCTACTATGACTGTTACTAGGGAAATTATGGTCTTTCTGGAACCAAAATATGGCTCTAGAGCCATTGTGTCAAGAGTTTGGATAAACAATTTTCAGAGGAGAAATTGATTCTGCCTTTGACCTCCATATATAAGAACTCTTGTAATGCATCTTGGGTGCAGAAACTTAAGTTTCCTTGAGATTATGAGCCACTGTAGATAGAGAAGAGCAAGTTCACAAGAAAAGAGAAACAAAAAGTCTATTTTCTTTCATTTTATGATACAATGCAAGCTTGTTTTTGTATGGAAAAAAATAGACTTGAATGAAATATTTAAGTGTAAATAAGACAGTAGGTACCTGTGGATGCCTGCTTTTAGTCCACATTCCCAAGACACACATTTTAAGTAGTGCATGATAGGAAGTATTGGGTACTTAATACATTTTCCTACAGGACTTCTTGGTATATAATGAGCAAGTTTCTGATGATTACAGAGGTACACATAGATTCTAAGAAATTTTCCTAGAGAAAAGTATGATTATGTTTGATAAAAGATATACAAAATGTTTTGCCTTCCTTTCCTTTGAGCCCATAAAATTATGTTAAATTGTGTTTCATAAAGGGGATAGTCCCACCACTAATGTACTTTATTTATACCATAAGTATGTAGGTTTCCCTATTATATAAAAACCCCAAATTAATGGTCAATGCTCATTTTGAGAAACGGTAGCAATTTGAACAGCATTTCAGATGGTAATTAGATTTTCTTCCATGTTCTTAATGTTTTGTCCTAAGGGGTGTGTGGTTTGTATCTTATAGCAAACCACATTATATAAATAGGAAACAGATATTTTAATGGTTACTTATTTGTATTTTTTTGGAATAACACTCAAAAAAAGGAAGGTGAATTATACATCTCTTGTAGAGGAGTTCAAAAAGTAGAGATACACTGAGGCCTTGCAAATCTTTTGCTAAAGGAACACAGACTTTCAAAGAAAATGAACCAAAGTAATTTGTATTGATATGGTTGTCTATGTATTGATATTTGTCTAGGGAAAGGAATATAAGACAGAAGAAATTTTTTTAAAATGGAAGTGAACTGAAAAACGTCACCTTAAACACAAAGCCTAAAATTTCTCTTATGAATATTTCAACAGGTAATATATTAAAATGGGTCAGAAAGTAGCTTCAAGGACAAGTTCAAATTAAACTGAGTTCTTTTAATCTTGAATTCAATTTCACTAATTATTTTAATAATTGAAGATGTTATCTAAAGCAAGTTGTAAATCAGCTAATTATTTACTCTATGTTTTCTGTCAAATTATGCATTTCAGTTGGTATAATAAAAATTACCTTTAGGGAGATGCAGGTGTAAAGTCTATGTAAAATTAACTAGAACAAAATCAATATCAGTATCAAATAAAGCAGGTTTACAGTTACAGTGGTTAATTTGGAAAAAGACAGCATGTGTATCACATATATTTTCATAGTCTTAGCAAAAATAAAAGTATAGAAAACTTAATTCACATTAAACTAGCACTTTATCTGCTTTTTCCAGACTCAGGGCTGCCTTTAGAAACCCTAAATTTGGCTTTTCCTTTTGTTCTACGTTTTTGCTCCTCTTGAAGTGTTTATCCCACTTTTCTTTCCTTTCTTCTATAATCACCAATTATTTCATCAAAAATTTAAAGTCCAGACAAGTCAGTTTCCTTTATCTAACTTTTTCCCACTGTAGACATGGTCATACTCACTAGGGAATAAATAAGGAAAGCACTGTGGGTGTGTACACATACCAGAGAGGGGCCAACAGACAGGCCCAGGCCAACTCTTGTTTCTTAGCGGGAGTAAAGACTGGTTAGAAGAAGGGAAGTAGAAAGAAAATAGGTCTATAGGTATGTTATTATGGAAGGCATCAGAAAATATGACAGAGGATGGGAAAACTACCTTAATGTCCTAATAGGAACGGGTCTATGAAAACTCCTATTTGTCTTTCAACATCATGCATTAACACGGGAATATCCTGGAAATGCAGAGACCAATCAGAAAGGTTACTATCCTAACATGAAAAGGTTGGGGGGAAAAATAAAGATCATTTCACAGGTTTGGTGTTAAATCTTTTGGGTCCTTTATTGTTGAGATATACTTAAGTCTCTGAAATCTTAGAAGTGGGCTCATGTTAGAGGTGGGTCTTGCATCACTGAAATCAGTTTAACTTTACAAAATATTGTTGAACCCTTCATCCTTCCTGTAATGGGAAGAAATATGGACCACTCACCCCAGAGTACAAATAGGTACTATAGTACCTATAATACTATAGGTCATATAGTCCATTACCTACTGAGGAAACAAATAAGGATTGCCCATCTAGTCTAAGCAGAGAGAGAGAAAAAGTTTCCCCCACAACTTAGAGAACATCATGATAGTGTTTTAATTATCAGTTTAAGTTATCTGGGAGAATTTTTTTCTAGATATAGTCATAGATAAATTCACATAAGTGATCAACTATTTACAATATAGAAAGGTTAATGCTCAAAAGATTGAATATAGAAATATTAAAAACAAAAACTAAACACATATATAAATCTGATTAGAGAGACTTATTTGTCTGCCAATATTATGATGATACCATTTTCCTTTGAATTTTTGCATATAGGACAATGTAAGTCATTTTTTTTGGGAAAAAAAAAAGGTATTAAGCCACACTTAGATTTGAATCTCAGATCACCACTATCTAGATGATCTCAAAAAGTATTTCTCTTAATATCACTATTTCTCAGTTCCCTTCCCTAAAAATGGGATTTATAGTGTCTACAATACTGTATCGGTAAAAAGAATTGGAAAGGCAATAGAGGGAAAAACCAGTTTTATTTCATGGCACATAGTGGGAACTCCGTATACAGTATTCCTGAATAAGCTCATTAGAAAAAATGATGACAAGTCCCAAAATTATGGTTCTCATTTACAATTACACCAAAAAGAAATAAAATATCTAGGAATGTACTTAATCAGGACATCAAATTTCTATACTATAAAGACTATTAAACATTAATGAAAGATACTGAAGATGTTACAAATGGAAAGATATTCCATGTTCACAGAAAGACTAGTTTTAAAATTTCCAAACGAAAACAATCTACAGATCAATACAATCACCATCGAAATGTCAGTAGTATTTTTCACAGAACTAAAATATTCCTGGGGCACCTGGGTGGCTCAGTGGGTTAAAGCCTCTGCCTTCAGCTCAGTTCATGATCCCAGGTTCCTGGGATAGAGCCCCACATTGGGCTCTCTGCTCAGGAGGGAACCTGCTTCCCTTCCTCTCTCTGCATGCCTCTCTGCCTACTTGTGATCTCTGTCAAATAAATAAATAAATAAAATCTTAAAAAAAAAATTAAAAAAAAAAGAACTAAAATATTCCTAAAATTTGTATAGAACCACAAAGAACTTGAATAGCCAAAACAGTCTTGAGAAAGAAGAACAAAGCTGGAGGTATCACAATCCCAGATTAAGATATGCTACAGAGCTATAGAAATCAAAACAGTGTGGTACTAGGACAAAAATAGACATAGATCAGTGGAACAGGAGAGTGAGGCCAGGAATAAACCCACACTTAGATGGTCAAATCTATAACAAAGGAGGCAAAATATATAATGGGGAAAAGATAATCTCTTTAATAAACAGTACTGGGAAAACTGGACAGCTACATGTAATAGAATAAAACTAGACCACTTTCTTACACCATACATAAAAATAAGTTGATAAATTTATTTTATAATAAATAAATCAATTAAAAATCAATTAAAGATTTAAATGTTAGACATGAAACTCCTAAAAGTAAACAGAGATCCAAGTGATCTCTTGGACATCAACCTTAGCAATATATTTCTGGATGTCGGTCTTCAAGCAAGGAAACAAAAAAGCAAAAATAAACTATATTGGGACTACATCAAAATAGAAAAGCTTTTTCACAGCATAGGAAATGAAAATGATCAACAAAAAAATTCAACTTATGGAATGGAAGAAGATATTTGCAAATCATACATATGATAAAAGATTAATATCCAACTTAATGAACTCCTACAATATAAAAAAAAAAAGACCCAATTAATCCAATGCACTAAATGCACAGAGGACCTCAATAGATATTTCTCTGAAGACATACAGATAGCCAACAGATACTGAAAAGATGCTCAACATCACTAATCATCAAGGAAATGCAAGTCAGAACCACAGTGAGGTATTACCTCACATTAGTCAGAATGGGCAGCATCAAAAAGACAAGAAATACCAAGTGTTTGTGACAATGTGGAAAAAAAGGGAACCCTTGTGGAAAAAAAGGGAACCCTCGTGCACTGTTAGGAATGTAAACTGGTACAACCACTGTATAAAACGGAATGGAGTTTCCTCAAAAAATTAAAAACAGAAATACAGTATAATCCAGTAATTCCATTGCTGGGTATTTACTCAAAGCAAGCAAAAACAAAAATTCTAAAAGATATGCACCCCTATGTTTATTGCAGCATTACTGATAATAGTCAATATATGGAAGCAACCTCAGTGTCCATGGATAGATTAATGGATAAAATCGTGGTATATATACAATGAAATATTACTTGGCCATAAAAAAAAAATGGAATCTTGCCATTTGTTACAACAGGGATAGGCCTAGAGGTTATAATGCTAAGTGAAACAAGTCAGATGGAAAAAGGCGAGTACCATATGATCTCAGTCTATGTGGAATCGTAAAAAAAAAAAAAAAAAAAAAAAAAAAAAAAAAGAAAGAAAGAAAAGAAACAGATCCATAAATACAGAAAACTGGTGGTTGTCTGGAGGAAAGAGATTGGAGAGATGGCAGAGTGGGTGAAGGGGAGTGGGAGGTACATGCTTTCAATTATGGAATGAGTAAATCACAAGGATTAAAGATACAGCATAGGGAATATGGTCAATGATACTGTAGTAATGTTGTATAACAATGTTGGTGACAGATGGTAGCTACAATTGTGGTGAGCATAACATATAGAGTTGTCAATCACTATACTGTATACCTAAAACTAATGTAACATTGTGAACTAAACTTGAGTAAAAATTTTAAAAATTCATAATTGTCTCCTTGGGGTTGATGGACTCCATGGGCACTGGTTTAAGAGAGTACCTTTGGAGTGGTTCCTTAATAAAAAGAGGACCTCAGTGTTACCATTAAATATATTTGTGGCTTCAGTTGCATTTGGAAATGATAATTGTGTTTAACCAACTGAACTTCTATTTTATTTGTGTATTTTTTTTTCAATTTTTTAGAAATATTTTATTTATTTGAGAGAGAGAGAGAGAGATCACAAGTAGCCAGAGAGGCAGGCAGAGAGAGAGGGAGGAAGCAGGCTCCCTGCTGAGCAGGAAGCCTGGTGCGGGGCTCCATCCCAGGACCCTGAGATCATGACCTGAGCTGAAGGCAGAGGCTTTAACCCACTGACCCACCCAGACACCCCTTATTTGTATATTTTTAAAAAGAGATTAGAAATACAAGAGTTTTTAGGAAGGCTATTGAACCTCTAGGGACAAATAATAGTTCATCTGGGGACAAACACCATTATCTTTTCTCCAAAGATCTGACCAGAAAGCCCACTTTTCCCTTTGGTTAACTAGCTTGAGGATCTTGAGAAACATAGTCCCCCTAAAGGGAATGCCTTCCCCTTTCTAGAGCAGAATTTCAGGTCCTAAATGGGTTGGGAAAATGGCACCATGTCCTTGCCAGATTCCCTTTATCTTCACATGTTCAGTATAGCAGAAATTTTGCCTATAGCAATGAAAGAACTCGCAAAAAGATTATATTAAGGTTAAATTGTTAATTGCTTTTTTATTATTAGAAAATTGTACTTGCTTTGATATACTCACTATAAAATAAGATCAGGATGTATTAGGAAGTGTGATTTAGTTGTTTTCTTGTTAAATGCTAACAAGTGTTCTCACCATGTCAGCTGAGTTTAGAAATAAATTTGTTTTTATGCCCAATGTTTTCTGTAGCTCAATGGAAGCACCTATTTCTGCAATAGCCATATAATATTCAGAGAGTTGAGCTGTGATAATTATCTAATTTGTTAATTCTTCATATGGGATCAGGTGGTAGACTAGGAAGTCTTGCATTGTGGAGCAAACATGAGATAGGGGATCCAGAGACAACTAGGTGCAAATCTGTTAGAAATCAAGATAAGGGTCAAGGAACCCAGAAGTATTCAATATTTGTATCAAAAAAGGCAAACACAAGTTTCCATAACTAAGGTTAAATATGCACACAAACACACACACACACAACTTAAAATGAAAAAAAAATATTATTCATAGCTTTGACCCCCAAATCAAAAGCAGGGTACTTTGGTAGCTAGGCCTGTCATTATCTCAAAACATTATGTAGTAGAGTCTGCTCAAAAAGGAGACTTAACTTTGTCCCCTGACCACTACCTATCCAAGTGAAAGTCCTATACATACATATTCATAACATACACCATTGACACCATTATCAAAATGAGAAAAGACCACATTTACTTGCCTTCATAGGTTCATTCGACCTCAAGTAGCTACAGTAGACCCAGGACGAAGTGGGTGAAAGAAAAGGCAAGACAGCCACAGGAAGGGTCTTGGTCCTCCCATCCCTGACTCTGAGAAAGGGAGAAAAAGTAAGTAACCTACCAGCAGTTGTGGTCCAACTGGCACCCTGAAATCAAATTAACACTCTTTTTCTTAATTTTATGGTTGTATTAGTTTTTTATTGTTGAGATAACAAATTGTCACAAATGTAGCAAATGATACAAAAATGTATCATTATCTTATAGTTCTGTAGGTCAAAGGTCCAATGCTGGTCTCACCAAACTACAAAACCAAGACATCAACAAGCTGGCGTTCCTTTCTGATGGTTCTGAGGAGAGTCGTTCTCTGTTCAGGGGTTGTTGGCAGGATTACAGTTCCTTGAGGTAGTAAACCTAAAATCCTATTGTTTTCCTGTCTGTCAACTTTTCCCACTTCTAAAGTCTACCCACATTCCTCATCTCACGGTCACTTTCCACCCTCGCTACCAAGGGCAGGGGTAGTTCCTTTCACGCTAGCTTCCTCTTCCTTCCTCCATCTTGTTTCTTTGGTCCAACAACAGGGTTCTTCACTTTTAAGGACTCATGTGATTCAATTACACCCACCTGGATAATACAGGCTATTCTCCCTAATGTAGAGTCACCTAATTAGCAACTTAATTTCATCTGCAATCTGAATTTGTTTTTGCCATTCAAAATAACATGTTTACAGTTTCTAGAGATTAGGATGTAGACATTTCTTAGGGCCATTATACTTCCTATGACGGGAGTGAAAATTTTCTTATTTCAACATATATATATAATATATGAGGATTATTTATAAGGAAAAAGAAAGTGAATATAGAGAAACCTTGAATTCTTTGCCTGGATTTCTTTTATAACAGGTGCTCACTGTTTGAATTTGAGAAAGCATCTTAAATTCTCTGAGCCTCAGTTTCTGTTCCTCTTATATAAGAAAAGTGATGCTTATCACAATAAAGGTTTCTGGGGTGGGGAGGGGGTCGAGCAGATACAGGGGCCAAAGGTGTGAAGAGAGGGGGTCGCTTGTGGTAAAGTGGAGAGGGAATGTCTCACCCAAAGGAATTTAAATTTCAAAATTTTGTGTAAACATTCTTCCTGACAAATAAAACACATCTGTAAGACATCTTAGGCAAACCTATCACTTGGAGGTATTTAACTCAACTCACAAGATTGCCATGAGGCCCAAGTGAGATGAATGTATGTATGATAGAAAGCATATCGCATCCACTTAAGTTTGCTTATTTCTTGTGTTGCCCTAACAATGTTTACTAGGTTTTTGAGCATGTAAAGATCACTTCATTCATTTTTTTCTTCAATCACTATCCATATCATGCCATTTTCTGACACCTGAGTTCCTTTTTATGTGCTTCTAAACACATCCGTTCAAATATTTGGCCTTGAAAATCCCCAGAGTCGCTCATAAGTCCCATCAACCACATGCAATCATATTTATATTCATCCATGGAACATAAACACCAGAAAATGGCCAATACTCAAAATAGCCTTTTATAGAACTCATATCATTATTCTCTTTGTGAGTGAGTTTTCTAATGTTTTTCTAATCCTCTTTTCTTATTTGTATCACTGTAGATGCTAATGCCGTATCATTTTGACAGCATTGCTTATTCATTTCACCCTTATATTCTAATGATTCATAAAAGGATTTTAAATTGTGTAGAGGCATGTTTAATAAGTGCTATTTCTTTCATACAGTTTTATAGGCTATAGCTTGCATATAATATCTTACACATTAAGAAGTGTTCCTATAGGGACGCCTGGGTGGCTCAGTTGTTAAGCAGCTGCCTTCGGCTCAGGTCAAGATCCCAGCGTCCTGGGATCGAGTCCCACATCAGGCTCCTTGCTCGTCAGGGAACCTGCTTCTCCCTCTGCCTCTGCCTGCCATTCTGTCTGCCTGTGCTCGCTCTCTCTCCCTCTCTCTCTCTCTGACAAATAAATAAATAAAATCTTTAAAAAAAAAAAAGAAGTGTTCCTATATGTGTATTATCAGCCTATTTATATATTCTTAGCAATATGTTACATGGTTTAGGTGTGTTAATAAATGAACTTCACGTAACAATGCTCTGATTAAAAACAAACTTGGGCCAAAAGATTAAATACAAACATGACTATAATATATAAATTATAATATAATTTTACATAGAATGTGTTCATAACTTTTTCAAATGGTTTTATCTTTTTTTTTTTTTTTTTTAAGTAATCTCTACACCCAGCGTAGGGCTCAACACCAAAATGAGATCAAGAGTTGCATGCTCTATCAACTAAGTCAACCAGGGGCCCTACTATTTCCTAATTTTTTAAGAAGACTTTATATATTTATTCGACAGAGAGAGAGAAAGAGTACAAGCTTGGGGACAGCAAGCAGAGGGAGAAGCAGACTCCCCACTGATCAGGGAGCCCAATATGAGGCTCGATCCCCTGGATCCCAGAACCCTGGGGTCATGACCTGAGCCAAAGGTAGATACTTAACCAACTGAGCTACCCAGGCACCCCTCATTTCTTCACTTTTGAATGATCCCCAAATTGATGTTTCTCTCAGGAAATAGCACTCTCCATCTTTGGTCATAAGATAAAACAACCTTGGGGCACCTGGGTGTCTCAGTTGGTTAAGCCTCTACCTTTGGCTCATGTCATGATCTCAGGGTCCTGTGATAGAGCCCCACATCAGGCTTTCTGCTCAGTAGGGATCCTACTCCCCCACCCTGCCCACCCCACCCGCTCCGCCTGCCTCTCTGCCTACTTGTGATCTCTGTCTGTCAAATGAATAAATAAAAATCTTCCAAAAAAAAAAAAAAAAAAGACTAAACAAGCTAAGAGATTAAGGGCAGTAAACTACATTCTAGATTAAGGGCAGTAAACTACATTCTTGGGATCTTTTGTGCCTTAATTAGAGACATAGAAAATGAAAGACGAACTCTTTTTTTTTTTTAAGATTTTACTTATTTATTTGTCAGAGAGAGAGAGAGAGAGAGAGCGAGCACAGGCAAACAGAGTGGCAGGCAGAGGCAGAGGGAGAAGCAGGCTCCCCACAGAACAAGGGGCCTGATGTGGGACTCGATCCCAGGACGCTGGGATCATGATCTGAGCTGAAGGCAGTGGCTTAACCAACTGAGCCACCCAGGCGTCCCGAAAGACAAACTCTTGAATTAACTACTTAGTCACCACGCATAAATACTGTAACAGATTTTATGATTTTCTTTCTTTCTTTCCTTTCTTCCTCCCTCCCTCCTTCCCTTTCTTCCTTCCTTCCTCTTTCTTTCTTTTTTTTTTTTTTTGCAATAAGTTAGAAATATTATAATAAAAGCATTTTAATTTTTAAGGATTTTATTTATTTAGGAGAGAGAGAGAGCATGAGGGAGAGGAAGGGAGAATCTGAAGCAGACTCTGGACTAAGCACAGAGCCCAACACAGGGCTAGGTCCCATGACCACAAGATCATGACCTGAGTGATTAGAAACCAAGAGCCAGGCATTCAACTATCTACTTCCCCACAAAATTATTTTCAATAAGATTTATAGGCATCATGTCAGATGTGCTAAATTTCAAGGAAGAAGCTCACTCAATAAGAGAGATATTAAAAGGAAAACACTAATAGTAAAGAGGTAAGTTAGTTATCCTGAAGGAAGGAGAGGAAGTTATTTATGGTTGATAGCAACCTGTTGGACTTTCACTAAATTTTATTTTCAATCACGGCTCTTATTTGACCAGAACATTTAAAACTTGGCTTTATTCTAGCATTAGAAGAATAGTAAATAGTATGGTCAGAAGAAGAAATTATATCTAGGTTTAAATTCATACTAAACTATGTTTTCAACTCATCCAGCTAGGGTAACTATATACTTTTATGGCCAGATCCAAAAATATTTAAGAGTGAAAAAGGGCACATTGGTACAATAGCTAGAAAATCAGATTGTCCTGATCAAATTTGAATGTATGGATGTTCTCTGCTTTATATCGCCTCAAGGTTTTTATAAATCCCCTTTCCTCTTTTGGATTAGCCTACCCCACTACTTCTATATTTATCATCTAGTCTATGTGTCTTTTCATAATCCACCTGCCATTTCCAGATGGTATGAGAGGTCCCTGACATGGTTTCTTAGAGCATACCATAATAACCATATTATAACATCATCCATTATTATAACATGGATCATCCATTATTTTAATCATTTGTTATTCTATCTACCCTACCAGAATATATGAAAATTTAAGTATAGAGCTTTTGGTCTTGTTCACTATTATTATCTCCATGGCATTGCATAATATCTAGCCTAACAATCGTTAGTGTACTGTAACATAGCTGGTTCCCATTTCTAAACTATAAATACATAGGTAATATTGGAGTCCTATTAAGTGAGGAATGTTCAACTAGAAGTATTTCTGGTATTTCCCTGTGGAGTAAGAATAAGATGTTTCTATTTCTATAGCCATCCCTCTTGAAGACTCTAAAAATAAACCACTTTCAGATAGGAGAAAACCAAGATTATTTAACATTTCAGAATTATTCGAAAGGCTCACTGTCTCAGGTTAAGTAATTCTACATTTCCTCCAAAGTCCTGGGGAACACTGTAGAGAATCAGCTATTGTGCTGGCTAGATAGGGCACATATTTTATTACAGTAAGTAGGGATGGATGCTGGGTAACTGCCTAAACTCCATCCCCTCATCTTCACCCTAGAAATTTATGTGGATGTTGGGATGAATGACACATAGGCACCAATGGATATGAAATAAAGAAATAAAATGAATTATTTACATAGTAAATATCTAAAGACTCCCAAGGAGAAGGGCTCAAGTTTGGTCTGGAGTAAAACAAAAAGGATCAAGGGGGAAGGATGAAGCTGGTTTGAATTGTGGTTAGGAGGTGGGACCAGAATGAAGGTTCCCTAAGCAGGCTGGGACGTCCATGGTTTGAACTTCCCATCAGCACCATGCGAGAGAGCAGGAAGCTTTCTTATAAGTTTGTTCAGCTGTGAAGTAAAAGGGCCTGAATGAGGAAGGTTGGAGTATGAAAACTGTTAGTGGTTAAACATCAAAAATAAAGCTTCATCTTTATTACAGGAAACAAGGCTAATTCTGTTTTAAAAGTTTTTAAAGAATGGACTAATAATCTCAATGATGGACAGTTTGGTAGGAATTGAGAATAGAAATATTCAGCAATGAATCTATCCTGCTTTTACAATGTACATAATAAACTAGTTTCTCATACATTAAAATTTAATCCTTGTTATAATTTTGTGTCATGACCGTATTACAACTAAGAAAATCAAAGTTCAGGAATGTGAAGTGCCATATACAGGATTGCACACATACAAGTCAGCAGAAGCATCAAGCCGTAACCCAAAACATGTGACTACCAAATCATGCAGATACTTGCTTACTCTACTTACTGATGGGACCATCCTGAGTTAAAAAAATCTAAGTTTTCTCTTTCTCAGTTTAGGACATCTGAAGACTCTTAATGTTTCCTCCACCTTGGGGAAGGCCAGTGAGTGAATTCAATATCCATTTTTTAGTTCTTAATGTCATATACTCTGACCAGTGTGCTAATGAATCTGAAGACCATTGTGGAAGGCCAATTTGCCCACACCACTGTTTCCAAGAAGCAAAATACTTTCAAGACTTACATTATTCAGTATACTACTGGTTTTTAAGTGTTAAGTAACCAGACTATTTGTGTCACAATAAGGGTAAGGGATAGCACACTGTGCTCAGAAAAGGATTGCTAAAACAGGACAAGCAACAACTAGGTTGCAAGTCAAATTTCCTCTCATGTTATGCAATATTCATATTTGACTCCAAAATTCAAATTTAGGAATATATTTCTTACCTTTGTTTCCATACCTGAGAGATTTCTTAATGTGTAATTCTACTAAGCAAATACACACTGATTCCATGTGCTCTTAAAGTGTCATTAACATACAGTATACACAACCTGTTCAACTCCTCTCTGAACTATACTAAAAATAAATGCAGAGCAGTTATTGTAATTACAGAGTAAATATAACAAATTGACATAATTATAATTAAATCCAGGAAAAGTGGTGAGCACTTTGAAACATACGAAATTAATTCAACCCCCTTATTTTGTGGTTAAAGTTCTCTCTCCTTGAAGAAGCAAAATATTAACTAAAAAATTAGAGGCAGAAGGTCAAAGGCTACAAAGCAACTTTCCTTTCTAGGACAAGAACAATGATCTATAAGCTAAATTTAAACTCTATGGTTATTCACCCAGTTTACGTGAAAATGTACTTAAAATGACTCTTTCATGTTAGGGTTTTGTCTGCCTTTATGATGTGAAATATAGATTTGAAAGAAATATTCTGATAAGAAAACCAAGGTTAAAAATACACATTCACATATAATTTTGCCTCCTTACTGAGTTTCTAGTAAAATTGTTGGGCCTGAGTTATCTGAACAGCTGTCTCAATTCCCTAATGTGTAAAGAAAGACATTATGTACAGCCTCATTTTTTTTCTAAAGATTTTTTTTTTCTAAGTAGTGTTTGTTGCTTAAAAGTTTTCTTTCAATTAACATAGCAAAAACAAAAACAAAGATACCTCTCCCTGGGGTTTTCCTTCTCTTCTCTGAGACTGCTTATCTGGGTGCCCAATTTTTCTGTGTTTGTTTTATGGAAATGAGAGACTGGTAAAAATCCTTGGCTGGTACTCAGTGTGCTATTTTACAGTGACACAGAGAACTTCATTAAAGCTACATTGTCAGTGTGAAAATGATTCCAGACAACTCATCTTTTCAAAAGATTGCACTTTAAGATTAATATAAATAATGTATCATGAATAGTATCTTCAAACTGTCTGTTCTGACAAAGTTCAAGCATCCAGTAAATGAATGTCAGGGACTAAAGGGTATCTCATGGACAGAGCTTCAAATGACATTCTCAAAGACAAAGGCCAAGGAAGGAAGGAATGTGCAAGCAAAGAAGATGAGAGCAAAATGAGGAGAATGTATGCAGAGAGAGACTTAAAATATGTACTTTTTAATCATTAACCATGAAAGTTGGACATAGATAAATGATAACTATGTTAACTTTTATTGCACAATTTTTTGTGCATCATTAAATGTGACAAATAAGAGATGAGTACAAAGTCCGAAGACAGATCTAAGTGTATCAAGAATGATGGATGAGGAATGGGGGCACAGAGACAAATTTCACTGAATTGGGAAGGACTGAGTCTGTGAACTCTTTGTACTTCATATGACATAGGCAATCAAAGGAATTAAAATAAATTTGTAAAAACATTTGAGGGAACATTTTTGGGTGTTTTATAGTAGTAAGGATATTTGGAAAAAATATCTGTTCATTATTCAACAAAGGGAAACTGGCCAGTCAGTAATGTCACTATCAAATAAAAACATGGTATAAAGCAGGAATAAGAAATATATTTATCTATATAATACTGATTTTTAAGGTTGATGTGCTTTTTTGTAATGTGATATAAGCAAAAATAAAATTTCAGTGAAGAAATTCCTCAGTCTTGATCTCAGGGAATTTTTACTTATTCAGATTGTTAAACTATACACTTTTCACTCTGGAAAGTCAGTCTCTCCAGAGTGAGGTGTCAGATGTTTTAGAAAATCCTCAAAACTCATAATACGTTCTTAGCATTCATATTTGAAATCAGTTCATGAAATTTGATAGTTCAGGGAATGCATAGTTATCTCTGACAATACTATCATGTCACATTTTTTTCCTCCTTGTCCTCAAGGCTTCTTCCTGCTGTTTCCTTATGTAAAAGCTGGAAATAGTGTTCTCTGCCTCCCCCAACCCCGCAAAAAAGTCTCTCACTTCCCATTAAAAAAAATAGTGACGTTTTCCATTAGGCTTACAACCCTGATCTACCATGATTGATGCAACCTCTGGTTTGGGGGTTTGCAACTTTTTTTTTTTTTTTTTAAATGACTAGTTTGTAATGTGCCATTATGGCAAGTGCCATGGCAGGTATCTCTAACCATAAAGAGGAGCTGGACAGACTTGGCAGAAGATTTCTTTTAAGAGATATTACATTTACTTTTATCACGTTGTTTCCTACTGCTTGTACTGTTTTATATATTTTTTCCAGGGCCAAAGAGTTGTTTTCCATAAACCCTTTCTGCCAGAGGGTATATGAGATATTAAATATATAGCAATGTCATATATTGTTCCAAGAAGGAAACTTACACGTATTGTAAGAAGGGTAAAAGTAGGGACGCCTGGGTGGCTCAGTTGGTTAAGCAGCTGCCTTCGGCTCAGGTCATGATCCCAGCGTCCTGGGATCGAGTCCCACATCGGGCTCCTTGCTTGGCGGGGAGCCTGCTTCTCCCTCTGCCTCTGCCTGCCATTCTGTCTGCCTGTGCTCGCTCGCTCTCCTCTCTCTCTCTGACAAATAAATAAAATCTTTAAAAAAAAAAAAAATGAAGGGTAAAAGTAAATGAAAAGTTTTGATATGAACCTTTCTTTCACTCCTTAAAGGTATGAATAACTCAGGCATAATATTTAGGATGCTGCAATAACCTTCCATTTGGCATGGGGTTAGTGAACTTTGTAGCAAATACACACACACACACACACACATATTTATATAAACACACATACACACATATTTATATGCCTTTATATATATATATATATACATATATATATAATTTTGTTAAATTAGCTATATGTAGCTAATTTAACAAAAAGTCTATCTACTCTTAAAAAACTGAGGGAGGGGACACCTGGTTGGTTCAATCGGTTAAGAGTCTACTTTCAGCTCAGGTCATGATTTCAGGGTCCTGGGATCAAGTCCTGTGTCAGGCTTCTTGCTCAGCAGGGAGCCTGTTTCTCTTACTGATACTATCTGAGCACCCTTGTGCTCTTGTTCTCTCTCTCTGTGTCAAATAAATAAATAAAATGTGTAAAAAAAAAATTAAAAAAACTGAGAGAAGAAATGAGGAACCATGAGAAAATAAAATGAAGGAAATAAGGAATAAACAGAAGAAAGAATAAAAAAGGAGAAAACAATCTAAAAGGAAACGTATCTAGCTTGATGAATATTTTAACAATTTAATCAATCGATCCCTTCTTGCAATAATTATAGGAAATAAGAGCTACTATCTTTATACTGTGGATGAGAAGTTGAGGTTAGAAACTAAATGTTTGTTCTCATAGTGACATAAATTATAAGTGGTAGACAAAGGGCCCAGCCTCAGGCTTTTCAAAAAAAACTCACTGGACTTTTTCCACTCTTCCTCAGGGTACAGCAAGGAATCCCATGGTGAATAAGAGTTAAGAGCCAGAGACTGCCTGGGGTATTCCACTGTGGTTCTTATGCAAAAGAATGTCTCTTCCATCTTTTATGGATCTCACAATTTATTAATCCAACCAAGGAGGTCGGAGAAGATACTAAGATATGTTAAAGAAGTTTCTGTGAGGCATTCAGCCTAATTACTGTCCAGCAACAGTTCTCTTGCAACTGAATTTCATTCTGCTTTGAATTTAAAACTAAAGTTTTTGTGTTATATAAATGGAGAATAACTAATACGCAGACCTCAAAAGCACATGAAATGAACTGAACTTCAGATTATTAGACTCATCCTTTCCACTTAAAAAGAAAACTGCAAATTGAGAAGAAAAAGAAAATTTCAATTTTGATTATTTTTATCAGTATTCTCTCTAAAGTTAAAGTTGCCTATATTAATATCAAGGATCAAAAACATCCTGAATAAAGAATATTTTATGGAAATTATTTACATTTCTCACTTTCTTTTAATTTTGAAAGCAACCTATGAGAATAACAAGGTTATCCCAATAACCCAATTGATTTCATTGCTCCTGTAGTCTCAGATTTAGGCTGTTTTATTTAATCTGTTTGTCATTGACAATGTCATGATTCGAAATAAATAATCAAGAAAGTATCTCAAAGTAGGCTTCATGCTGTGAAAGAACAGGGCAATGGTAGATGGTTTTCCTAGCATTCTTCTCTCTTTCTAGAGCATAAGATTTGCTAAAGAAGATAAATAATCCCTCCCTATGCAGAAGCAGAATAAAAATAAAAACAAAAAGGGAGTTATGAAAACAACATCTGAGGATATGGGAGGTAAGATGAGTATCCTCAAATAATTTGCAAAATCTACAAGATCAGGACAAAGAAAGGAAAAAAAAAATAGACAATAAAAGCAGTTTCATGGAGACTGAGCACCATACAATAGATTTAGAAACAAAGAAACAACAGCAAAATGTACATAACATATAATGCAATTACGGACTGTGAAAATGAAGGACAGGAAATTACCAAAGAATAGCAGGACCAAAAAAAAAAAAAAAAAGAAAAAAGAAAAAAGCCATGAAGGAAGGAGTAGAGACTAATAATTATTTTCAGTGAAAACTGCTTAGCCCTAATATAACTAAATAGCATATAGAAACAGTAGGAGTTCATAAACTTTCTTGCATTAACCTAAGAGGATCCCAGAAGTGATTAAAAAAAAGAAGCTGGGAGCAAGCTAAAACTGAAAAAGTAAGACAATGCTATAGCCATTGTAAATAAGAGAACATGTACTAACTCTGTTACAGCAAAATAGATGATTCAAAATATATACACATTTCCATGTTTATAATTTGCTGTTTTTCATAAATCACAATTATAATTAATCATTACTATGTAATGCTAATTTTAAAGCTGAAAATAAAAAAACAAGATACATATATAAATATATATGAATATAAATGTGTATATATTTATTTATTTCCACTTAAGAAATCAAATAAAAATAGTTATATAAAAAGTACCTAAGTCTGCAAAGGCCTGCTAATTTCTGATCACCAGATGCAGGAGAGCCACTGATTGGGTCCCCTGAGTCCATGTCTACCATAAGCAGAATGGTGCAGAAACTCACAATAATGGTATTTCAAGATGCAACACTGATATAATGACAACACTGTTGGCCACTGGGGTAAGAAAATGAGAACCCACATATGATTTTTCCACAAGATAGCTGTAAGACCCAAGGCAAATTTTTTAATCTTCATGATTCTGTTTCTTGAAGAATATAGAGCGGCGTTATTATTTTTTTTATAAAAGGTGGATATTTTTATAGGGATGAACATACCAAAATAAAACTAATTTTAATTATCTTAACCTAAATATAAAAAGCCACAGTTTACCAGAGAGGTTTAAAAATATTAGCGTAGGGGCGCCTGGGTGGCTGAGTGGGTTAAGCCGCTGCCTTCAGCTGGGGTCATGATCTCAGAGTCCTGGGATCGAGCCCCAAATCGGGCTCTCTGCTCAGCAGGGAGCCTGCTTCCCCCTCTCTCTCTGCCTGCCTCTCTGCCTGCTTGTGATCTCTCTGTCAAATAAATAAATTAAAAAAAAAATCCTTAAAAAAAATATTAGCGTAGGATTAAATATCAATTTGCTGCTGTAGCTTTTAAAACAATAACAGTAGCTCAAAGGATGCTAACTTTGTTGTCGTTGCCTTTGAAGATCATATACCAACCTACTTTATCCACATTTTTACATGCTGTTCAAATGAGAACTGAAAAACAATTAGAAAATACATTTTAACATGCTAAGATATGTATATATATTTTGCTTTGAGGTAATGTTTTTGAAGACATTTGTCTGAACCTAATCTTAAACTAATCTGATCATGAAACTCTACCACTCTCATCCTTCCCATGACTTCGAATGACACTTACAACTCCAAATCCTTACCAAGACCTAGCAGACCTTATTAGCATTGCTCAGGACTACCTCTTTGATATCACTTTTTGCCCTTTTCCCCTTACTTCCTGGGCTATCATGTTGTTCTCGTCTTCCTCAAACACTCACATACATTCCTGTCTGAGAGGTTTATGCTATGATACTGCCTAGATACTCTTCCATCATATCTAATAAGGATTTCCCCTCAACTCATATAATCCAGGTGGGTGTTTTTAATGCCATAAAATTAAGGCATGCATGAGATGTCTTCTCTCAGTGAAAAATTAGTAAAACTTCTAGGCAGATTTTTTAAATTTATTTTTCAAATTATAATTCAAGGCCAGAAAATTAAGTATCTCATATTACATAGTAAACTACTGTTCAAAATGTAAATGATAATGCCCTTAGGTTAAAAGAAGCTTTCAGGAATCACGAATATTTTTGGAATGTATCCTTCAAGGTTGTGAAGGTTTGATAGGTGGATTAATGTGCTTTTATCCTTTTGTTCATATTAAAAAAAAAAATGTAGGGGCGCCTGAGTGGCTCCCTTGGTTAAGTTCCTGACTCTTGGCTTCAGCTCAGGTCATAATCTCAGAGTTGTGGGATCCAGGCCTATGTTTTGCTCTGGACTCAGCAGGGAGCCTCTTTGTCCCTCTCCCTCTGCTCCTTCCTGTATTCATGCTCTCTCTCCATCTATCTCTAAAGTGAATAAATAATTTTTTTAAAGGAAATGTAAAGGCAGTATTTCATCTGGAGATCCTAATAATAGGGTCTTTTTTGTTCCCTATAATTGCCTCATACTGACTTCTTGGTTATGAAGAAGTTTCTCCTAGTTTCCCATCTGTGAAGTGTATTAGAGATAATCTGAAATGCAATAGTGGGGGAATAAAGCCAAGCTTAATTATACTGTCTTGTTACTGTTTTTTATGTCATTTTTTCCTTGTAAACACACATTTCTGGATGCAGGACACAGTTGTATGTTAGATGGGGGATCTGCCCTCATATCTTCATATCCCCTGTTCAAGAGCTTCTTCAATCTGAAGCAGCATTTGAGAGATATATGCAGACAGATAATAAGAAATAATAGAAAGAAGAGGGATAGATAGAAGAACAGGTCACATGGAAATGTCATATTTAAATCCCTGCCAAAGTTAGAGAATCATGGGAACACAGTGGTGTACACAGTGGTATATCTGGGTTTCCAAATGTCCAGGAAATCACTTTATTAAGGCTGTCCCAACTGCAGAAAAAATAAAATAAAATGAAATAAAATAAAATAAAATGAAATAAAATAAAATAAAATGGAATTTATACACACATAATATATATTTGGGATACACACATACATATATCTAACATATAACATATATTAATATATAACATGTATATTTATATTTATGTATTTATATATTATACATTAACACTATATATTAATATATCAATATGTGGACAATATATTATTAGTGCTACATTTGTGTTATATATATCTTAAAGAATAGTTTGAAGAATGGCATTCTTAGTTTAACTGTCAGTTATGCATATCTTTCATGTGATTATTAAGAAAAATATTAGCATAAGTATGTAAATGCTACATTAATGGCATAAAAAGTATACTTATACTTTCTATAGGAATCGGAGTTCTCACACCACTGAATCAAAATGGCTTACAGACTCATTTTCTGTTCTTCCAGTTGTAAAGGTCACATGAAGTATAAGAAGAGAGATTTGCTGGAAAATTTGAATTTATTTGAAACTGAGCTCCTAATTATCTTAAATACTATATTCTTATCCTGATTGCTTCTGAGATAATACACCCTTTTTATATAATCTTACAAGCCTATGAATGACAGTTTTTAATATATCATCTATTTTTCAAAACCGTCTATGAGTTCACGTGTGTGTTTAATTATTCTCCAGTTGTTATTTGTTTTTTCAGGAAATATTGGGGGGAAAACATCATTTTTGTTTTGAGTCTTTAACCTATATTATTTCCCCCATGACTTATACATGTCCAATTCAATGTATTAAATAAAAACTGAAGTCTCACTAGCAGTCGGGATGTTCTGATATTCATGCCTGAGACAACTGATTAAGATCTTTAGACAGTCCATTAGAGTTTCTGTTCAGTTTGTCAAATGCATGTGGTCATAGTCTAAGCTATAATTTCATGATAAAAATATCAGCCATACTTCCTGTACAGATGGTTGTGGAAATTGACATTCTAACATGATGATAAGTTCATCACCCTATGGGTTGCTAATTTATACTTTTTTTTCCCCCAAAGTGTACACTTCTATCCAGGGGAGGGATGTTTAAAACATGAATAGTTCAAAAATCAAATGAAGTTATGCTTAATTCCTTCACTCCTTTCTTCTAAAACTTAACATGGGTAGTCTTAGGGACACCTAGTATAGTGTAGGCAATGTGTTAGGTATGAAAGAAACCATGATGAAAACAGCCTATTCATGGGCTTTAAAACAAAATAAGACATAGAAGGATATAAGCAATAAAGTCAATTAAATACTAAATATTACATGTCATGAAAGAACATAGAAGAAGGAATGCTCATAGTTATTGCCAGGAGAGAAAATACTATACATTTCTTAAGGTAGGAAAGTTCTTTTATCTTGAATCCAACCTTATTTCCCATAAAATACCACGCTCTTCTACAATGAGCTCTGATAGTTTGTGCAAGACTTGAAACTGTAAATTACCTGTTCTGCACATATGCACATACACAACCTGAATCCCTTTTATTCTCTGCCTTTCTATCCCTTTTCTTTCTCAACCCAAAGTGGTTGGTCCAACTCTTGCAATTTTCTGTCATAGGTTAACTGTTTCACACTCTAGATCCTGCTATTTTAAGTTGAGCTCACCAAAGAATGAAATGAGACATATCCCCCTAAATAGCTCTTGTCTAAAGAAAGAAACATACATATGTACAGACCAATACAGTAGAAGTGCAGAAAGTGCTATTTTAGAAATAAGTACAACAGAGGCCTTTTTTAGCATATAGGACAGATTGAATAGTCTATGAGGTCAGTGTAGGCTGGAAGAGACATTTGAGAGGATTGTTGAACAGGTATGGAGAAATGCCATTTGTTCTTCATCACTATACTATACTATACTTCATCCCTATGCTACATACTAAGAGACTGTAATGCAGTAAGCATTAACCATGATTCACTGATTCATAGAATAAAATATTACATTATATACTGCCCCCTCCCCCATGGTGGTTGGCCTCTATGTAATTGGATTAAACTTCCAAATTTTCCTCTTGACCCCTGTCTTCTACAGTACATTTTGCTAATTTTCTACCCTTATGTCAAGACTGCTCTAATTATGAGTGGTATCAACTTCATTTTTGTTTCACGCCTCCTCTCACTGGTTAGGTATGGACACAACTATAAACAGAGAGCAATCATTTAGGAAGCAAATAAAAGTATTTGCTCACAGCCTCAGTGTAAAATACAGCCTTGAGGGAAGAGATTCTTTTAATGTAGCAAAAGGAGTTATCTGAGCTCAAAATAGAACTTATCATCCCTTCCTCCTATGTTCTGTCCATTATCATGAGTTCTGAAAGACTATTGTGTTTGCCAGCATGCTTCGCATCTAGGTATTGGGATGTGATTGCCATTTTTCCAATGAGAGCCCTTTATACAAGATCTGAAAGGAAAAGGGAAACAGAAAACATCAATCTTTCTCCAGCAGTGACAAGCATCCACATGGGCTTCCGCAGATTTCTTAACTAGATGTTCCTTTGCAAATTATTTGCCTTGGTGCTGCAGACAACTGCATAGGTGGGATTTCTTGTAGTTCCTGACCTGGGCAGTGACAGTAATTATGTGGCAAAAGTAACTTCCTAGTGTCCTGAAAGCCCGCGGTGAGTGTCCAAACTGACAATATGCAGCACACTTCTTTGATTTCTGATATTTATTCTTCTACATAATTTTGTAAGCACCTATTTTTCTGATCAGACATTATCCTATTGTAAACATCTACAAGGAATTATGTTTTCTGTACTGTACCCTGAGTAGATGATAACATCCCTATCTAGAACTAAATTCCCCTCTGCATTAGTTACAGTAAACATATTTGCTTTAATTAAAAAAAAATTCAGTATTTCATTAAAGCAATCTTCTATAGATATGTAGAATATGCCATGTGTAAATGTTTATTTATCTTTTAGACCATTGATAATAGATGAAAATGAGTTGTATTTATGGTTTAAATATTATCTGTACATAGGTCCAGCCATGATTTTTGTTATAGATCTACATTTTCACTTATTATCAAATAACTCTACCATGATAACATAAAGCACTCTAAACTCTTATGGCCAAAACTGAACACAATGATTGGTACCCCGTGTACCTGCTTGTCTAAGCCAAAAGTCTAGACTTGATTCGTCTTCATTACTGGGAGCCAAGAGTTTAGGCTTTGATGTCTATTTAGGTTTAAGGTATGTGTGCACACATATCCACACCCACTCACCCGCCCACAAGCACATACACACAATTATATATTTAATGGAAAGTAACCCCTCTCAAAATCACCTTTAAAAAAAGATAATTTCTGCATACCCTCTAAACACAGGAAGCAAATAATGTAAGTAATATGAGAATAAGACAATTAGTCAGCACTGCCTTTCTTTTCTAGTTACCTTTGGAGAAGAGAACTAAAGTCCCATACCCTTACAATGACTTAGATCTAACCAGGAGAAAAAAAAAAAGAAA
Source organism: Lutra lutra (assembly GCF_902655055.1). Classification (NCBI taxonomy): domain Eukaryota; kingdom Metazoa; phylum Chordata; class Mammalia; order Carnivora; family Mustelidae; genus Lutra; species Lutra lutra. The sequence goes on from NC_062281.1 coordinate 136,641,425, forward strand.
GAAAGAAAGAAAGAAGGAAGGAAAAGAAAAGAAAAAAAGTCCTCTTAGGGTATAACCTCATGGATACTTGGCATAGCCTCTCGTTCATAATGAAATTCACTGGGTTTGCTAGTTAAGATTTCATCTCTGCTTGCTTGCTTGTTTGCTTCCTTGCTTTTTCTTTTCTTTTCTTTTTTTTTTTAAATATCTTTTACTTACTCATTTGAGAGAGAGAGAGAGAGCAAGTGAGAACATAAGGCAGGGGGCGGAGGGGGCAGGGGGACTGTCAGCTGGATAGGGAGAAGCAGACTCCCTGCTGAGCAGGGAGCCCAATGCAGGGCTTGATCCTAGGATCCCAGGATCATGACCTGAGCTAAAGGCGAACACTTAACTGACTGAGCCTCCAAGGTGCCCCATCACTGCTTTCAATAAACCTCATTATTTTGTTTCTTAATTCACCTTAATTTCCAGGTCAGTCCTTGTTTTCTCTTTCATTCTGGAATTTTCCCTTTCTGTTAGGTTTTCTGGTGAGGGACAAAGAGATAGAAGATAAACATCTCTGCTCTGGAGTAGAAACACATAGGTCAATTTGTGATTTTGCAGGATTTGCTTAAACATACTGTGCTTCAGTTACCTCCCCTGTTAAATGAGAATCATAATAGTACTTACAAGTTTAGCTGCTCTACAGACTAAACTATATAAAACATACAAAGTGTTTATGACATTTCAATAAAAATTACCTATTGTTAAGATAATTGTAAAATATACAAGTTTAATTTTATTTTTCATTTCTAAGGATTATTGTTTCAATCATCTATTGCTGCATGCAAATACATGTCAATTAAAAACTTAAAGTTTAAAATAATAAGCATTTTATTATTTTCACAGAGTTTGTAAATCATGAAGTGGGAATGAACATAACACAGATGAATTTTCTCTCCTTCACAATGTGAGGGTCTCAAGTGGGAATATTCAAAGCCTAGGGATGACTCAGAGCTAGATTCCTCTGAAGGACTCATTCATTCATAAGCCTGACAGTTAATGTTGGCTGTTGACCACAATGTCAGCTGTGACTGTCAACCAGAAAAAATTTCTATGTGACTGCTTGGGCTTCCTCACAGAATGGTGGCTGGCTTACAATCACAAGACTTGCAAGAAAACAAAGCAATGGTGTATCATATATATGTATGTATATCCCTGCCTTCAAAATGCACAGTTTCTATTGGCTGTTGAGGCAGTTGTAAAATCCTTCCTAGACTCAAGAGGAAAACTTATAACTCCCATCGTTCAATAGAAAGAGTATAAAGGTTTTATCATAAGAAATGTATGTAGAATGGCAGATACTGTGGCCACTATCTTTAGAAAATAAAATCTGCACATTGACTCTATCTCCCATTTGATTACATTAGCTCTAAACGACAAATTAGTGGGTAATAGTGGATGTAGGAAGCATCTTTATTTTTTTAGATACCACTTTTTAAAAATTTTTATTTTTTTAAATTTCTTTTCAGTGTTCCAGAATTCATTGTTTATGCACCACACCCAGTGCTCCATGCAATACATGCCCTCCATAAGATACCGCTTTTATAGAATAACCTTAGTATTTCACCTTTTGTTATGATGTCTATCCTTTTGTTGTGGTGGATAGTATTCCAGACTTACTTTTATTTTTCTCTATTGTGAACTAGCAATTCAGTGTATCTTTGGTAGTCAGGATTCACCTCCCCAGCCAGTACAGTAATTCCCTCTTTTGCCTATTGATTCAAAGGTGTAAGTTGCTCAAAGTGCCTGGATAGTATGTCTTAACTTCCAGATCAATAGAATCATTGTTGTGTATATTGGTGAAAATATTCCTCCCTTTGGAATTAAGACCTCTAGATAAGTAGAGTGTATGGTACAGGGATAGGAAGCAAAAATTTGCTAGTGGATTACAAGGGATAATAGCGAGTAATGTACTCTCATTTATATCCCTTGATTGCTGGGCCCTAAATCCTGAGTATGGGAAAAATGGCACTATATATTAGATGCAGCAATTGCTGAATAATATCCACCACAACAAAAAATAAACACCATAGGGTGCCTGAGTGGCTCAGTTGGTTGAGCGACTGCCTTCAGCTCAGGTTAGTCATGATCCTGGAGTCTCAGGATTGAGGCCTGGGATCTCTGCTAAGCAGGGCATCTGTCTCTCCTTCTGACCTTCCCCCTTTCATGCTCGCTCATTCTCTCTCTCTTAGATAAATATATAAAATCTTTAAAAAAAAATTAAAAAAACATATTAAATGAAACACTAAAATTATTTTTACTCTATAAAAGTGAGAAAGGTATGTAAGAAAAAGATTACCATTGCCTATATAAATAAGAAAGTGAAGACTGCTGTCCCCATTATTATCCAATAGTCTGTGTGCTATGCATAATGTAATTAAAATGCGAAACAAATATAGGTGAAGGGTGAGAGAGAGAAAGAACTATACTAAGAATAAGGACAACGGGCATTTAACCACTTTTTCGTATATGTCACTTACAGTATCAGGGTCTGCTCAGACCCACTCACGTACATACTACTTTCATTTGATTATGGAGTGCTGCTGTGCGCACCTAAATTATGACTTTGTGGGTCATGTAACATCCAGTTCATGATGGACAGCTCAAATTGCATGGTAACTTAGTAACCCACAATTAAATATTCAGTCTCATATTCAGTCTCTACTAAGGCCTAATAGCAAGCCAAAAGCTGCTTCTCAAAAGAAGAAAAGTTATGTAGGTAGGATAGAAGGGCTTTGCTCCCGGATTTTAAGGGTCTGCACTATGATTCTACTACAGAGGTCTGCCAAAGGCTCCAGATAGTCTATATCTACTTCAGATACTTTAAGTTCTACTGGATCCACTGCCACCATATTGCACAAGGGGTAGGGCAGCTCACACAGCAGCCTGGATGGTAGAGCCTGGATGGTAGAGCTTCCTTTGTTCAGACCCCCACTCAAAACAAATAGTTTTTGGGGGTCACTTCATAAATGGGCCAGAGTAACACACTCAAATGATTCAGAATATGTTGCCTCCAAACAACAGACACACTGCAGGGTTAAGAATTTAATTTGTTATAATTCAACATTCGGCAAAGTCAGCTCTGTGGTTCTACGAGATAAAGTTTTCAGGACAGATGCAGAAACTTTCAGGTCACATATGTGGTGCGTGAACTGGGAATTTGATTCCTGAGCTCATCCTTTTATTTCCCTACGTTGTCCAGCACAACCGGAGTAACTAGCCAATCTCCTTAAACTTATGAGTTTGACAAAAATATTCCAAGGTATCCAATAATGATCACCTAGAAACACCTTACAAGTATTTGATTAGGCATATCCAGTGATGATATGTTGTCTATTTCTATTGCCATATCATACCATGAATTACTCATGCTTTTTTTTTTTTTGCTACTAGAAATGGAATATACTGTCTATAATCTAATCAAGTTAAATAACAATTCAGAAATCCCAAAACCATTTCAGAAAACTCATCTTTAATATTCTGTTCCTCTGGAATCACTCTCATTACCAAAATTTGTAATAGTCAGTGTTCCATTGTTCTTCAGAGAAATAGCACCAATAGACGCATATGTATGCCTAAATATATGATTTATTATATATATATGTGATTTATTGTATATATATATGAATATATACAATTTATTTTATATTTATTTTATATTTCTAGCTGAGGCTTTTGTATAAGTAGAGTTTATTATAATTTGATATGCAGGACTTTTTAAAGAATCACATCATTGTTGACTAAAAGGATTATAGTTCCATATCCAAAGAGATCACTAGACCCCAATCCTCTTACATGAGAGCAAAGAAAACTGCTTATCTGAAAAGAGGGATCATTTCTGGTGGAAAATAAAGGATGGATCAGGGAGCAGAGTCAAAATCTCAGAAGGAGGAGGTAGCAGCCATTGAGAACTACCTCTAGAAAGAAAAACTGTGTCCCAGTTAAGAAATAGTCCTTGACTCTGGATCTGGACGAAATGGTAACATGTGCCCAGTTGGGCTTCAAATGTACTTCCATGTACCATTGACTCTATTGCATCTTTCATTTTTGCTCTTTATGAACTGGCATATCTATTGTGCTTATGCTCTCCCTTTTTTTACCACTTATGATGAAATTACTGGAGAAAGATAGCTGTTCTCTGTAAATGGGAAGATGCACTTGAGAAGCAGCCTCCAAGGTGCTCCCTCCGAGGGGCTTCACCTGCACGTAATGGTAAGATCCTGTATTGTAAGCCACTGCTCTAATTTAGGAGTGCACTGGATTACATTTTCCTTATAAGAGGGATATGAACTGTTGTGGCCAGAGGGTTGACTGTGATTGTTGATATCTTACAATAAATTTCTTCCCTCCCTGTATGAACATCCACATCCAGGACTGAAGATTATTTCTCCTTTTCTTGAATATTGACTAAATCCATGACTAATTTGGCTATCAGGATGTGGCAGAAGTCACATTCTAGAATTCTTTCAAACTTTTCTTCCTCTTGGAATCCATGTGCGCAAAATGTGAGCTCAAGCCAATGTCAAGTAAGATTATCCCAATTACTGTTTTGCCTCCATGGTCCATCATGGCCACCATGATCACTTTATCTTTGGTAAACAAGTGCCACCATTTAGTCCCTGCCATCCAAGGATTCCATTATTCTCATTGCATTTAGGGTCCCCACTTCCATGGTAGCAGTTACCACTATAATTTCTGAACTACAAAGAAAGTTCACCACAAAGACCTTCCATGATGATGAGGCTGTTCTTACCAATTTATTTCTTATACTTTTGGCAAAAATTATGTATTTCTAACTTTCCTAGGGAGTGTGAACAAGTCTTCCATTATGAAACACTCTAAGATTCCAGTCTCCCTAAGCCTATGAATATGTTCCTCTATAGTGTGTTTATGAATTCCTAATATTTCAACATCATTTAGTATAGGCCACCTTTTGGTCCAAGTTTCAGTCAGCCAACTTAGCAATCTTTTTAGAGCCCTTCCTGACTCCCTGGGTGAAAACAATGAATCCATAAGCTCTGCTTAGGTGGAACATATCACAAGTTAAGTCTGATCTAATTTTATATTCCTTTTACCCTCATCTCAGACCCTTAAGATCCAATTCCACACATATTCTCCAGGTTTCTCCCCATATAAATCAGAAAAACAAAACAAACATGCAGTTCTTTGGGTGTGTAATGCATCTCCTTATGTGTCATACTTTATACCTTACCCATTGGACTGTACTTGGAACTTGAGATTAACTTTAGATCTAGAAGTAAAGAGAGGAATGAGGGTTGGTCCTGAGAATGACCAGTAAAGTTTTGCAAGACAACTACTTCAGGGGAGGCTATTATATGTTCATCAGGCAATACAGGGTTAACCTCAGGAATAGAAGGACCACTTATATTATCAAAGGAAATTCAAAGAATTTAAGGTCTCAAGGTCCCCCACTTCAATGGCATTGGCTTTATGTCCCCATTCCAATTTTTAGGAGCCTTCTAATTGGTCACAGCAGTTTATAATTTACTCTTTGGGGTCTGCTGGGGCTTGAATCCAATTATATGTCTAAAAGCAAAGAGATACAGTAAAGGCAGGTATTCAGGAGAACAGAAGTGATTCCAAATCAGGAAGGTCATTATAGATTCTTTAGGAGAAGGGGGACTAATATTTTTCATGCAGAAGTTGAAGGGCTGCTTCTACTGGCAAAACAAACAAACAAACAACAACAACAACAACAACAAAAACTGAGCAGAATTCTGGGGTCTAGAGCTTCTCCAATATAGTTTGCTGACATTCCAACTTTACGGGATTTTTCCCATGTGTCTTCACCCCAGTTTTCAGGATCCATTTCCTCCCTAATCAATGCCCTGACTTGGAAAAAGTGACCTACATACAAAAAGCAGAAACAGATCTATAAATACAGAGAACAAACTGATGGTTGCCAGAAGAGAGGGGGTGGAAGGATGGGCAAAATAGATAAAGGGAAGTGGGAGACAAAGACTTCCAGTTACAGAATGAATTAGTCATAGGGATAAAAGTTAGAGCATAAAGAATATAGTCAATGATATTGTAAGAGCTCTGTATATTGACTGAGTATACACTTGTGTATACACAAGTATACACTTGTGGTGAACATGGTATATAACTTTTGGACTTGTTGAAACACACTGTTGTATACTTGAAACTGATGTAACATTGTATGTCAGCCATCTTTCAATTAAAAAAAAAAAGTGGCCTTGTAAGATTGGAAATTAAATTTACATTGTAATTAAATCACCTGCACCATTGGGCTTGGTTTTTAGAAATCTTGACTTTGTAGCTGTAGGAGACAGTGACTTCTTTCAGAGCAGTCATAGATGTTTTTAGGTAATTCATGGAGACCTTGATCTGAGAATTTAAGGTCTTCAGCTCACCATTTTTTCCCCCAAATTCTCTGGAACAGTTAGAAATACCAAACCAATTCCATTACACATTTAATTTGACTAAAATGTTGTAAAGTAGCAACTAATTGGTCACCCAGAGTCCTGCCTTCTCTTCAGAGATACTTGATTATAATTACCTAAAGATAATAATTTGAGTAACACTTTTGTCATGCCATGCTATGGCTTAGCAGTGTCTTCTTTACCTCTAGAAACAATCATTAGTGCTTTTAAATCAAATCAGATTAGAGAACCAATTCCAGAATTCCCAGAATTAATATAAATATATAGATAGATATTACATATAAACCTATATAGACACATACACACACTCACATATCATTTATTCTATATATTAGTGCAGTATAGTACATATTTAGGGATTTTTTATAGACGATTGGCTTAGGCAAGTGTAGGAGTTCACTTACCAGTCTAGAAGGCTGTTTTCTCTTCCTCTGATGGTGGTGGTTAAAGTTCAAAGAAAGGTAATGAGGAAGGGACGATCACAAGCAGGCTGGAAACCACAAGCTTGAGATAGAAGCCCACAAGAGAGGACTGAAACTGTCTATATTCTTATTGCCTCCCGCTTTGGTGATAAGGTTATTCTGCAGAAGTCTGGCCCCGTTAGCACAAAGACATACACCTGGACAGAATTCAGAGAAGTTAAAAAAGGACCTAAAGGAAGGAATTGCGTGCCCAGCTGCCACCAGCATATCTGTAGTAATGTGGGCCCTACACAATGGCTATTGCTTTTCTTACACCTCACAAATTTTGAAGGATTCTCCCTCGTGGCTCACCCAAATCGTAAGCATATTTTTAAAAAAGAAATTTTGAGAAATATAGTTTAGTTTAGACATGTTGGCACATTAAAAAACCATCACCTTTATGTCAATGTCTTATGTCTTTAATAAAATGTTAAGAGTTTGAACACTTTTTTTTTCAAATTTCTCTAAGTATATATATGTCAAATTGATTGTGGCATTTTTCATGAGAATGTGTGTACATGCATATGCATGTGCACATATTTTTATCATGCTTTGGTATTAAAATGTGCTTTGTAAAGTGAATTGGATGGTTTCCATCTATTTCCATGATCTTGACTATTTGGTATAAGATACGAAATTGTGGATTCTTATCTAAAGGATACATTGAACTTAGCTGTAAAACCACCCAGATTTTAACCTTATTAAGTAATAGATCTTTAACAACTTGCTTATTTAATGATTTTTTAATGATTGTCTATTTCTTTTGGAAATTTAGACTTGAAATTAAAGACTGCAATTTAATCCTGGCATGTTACTAAATTGAAGATTATGTAAAATAAAAACTCTGGAACTAAAAGGCAGCCTCCTTTACAATGGAGAGAGAGAAGAGAATGAATAATTATTTAGCCCTTACAATGGGCTAGATAGATACTATTCTAAATTAACTACATATATTTTCTTTTTTCACTCCTGTGTTAGTGGGAATCTGTGAGACAATGGAACAATTAGTCCCATTTTACAGCTGAAGAACCTGACACACAGAAAGGATAAATAACTTGACCCAAGACATGTAAGTGTGGTTTAAGAATTCAAATCCAGCTAACTAGAGGCTAGAAACCATATACAATGTTAAAATACTTTTTTGTGCTGTTGTATGGAAAGAAATTGAGCTAAGAAATTACATACTCATAATTGAGCTGAAAGAGACTTCTTGGTTTTGTTTTTATTTTGACATTTCAGATGAAAGACTCAGCTTCTCCTTTGACCTTGTTCCTTTGTGCTTGTGTGTCCCCACCTCAAGATCACTTCTGTAATATAACTAAGCTTTGTGGAGTTCTGCTACTCAGATCAGAAGACTCAACTAAAAAAAGAATGTTATTTTCAGTCCAAATAGATATAGACTCTCATAAATTAAAGATCTGGCATACTCACTGAACACCAGTAAATACTCTATAAATTCAAAATAGTTTCTGAAGTTGGGGACTATGTGTTATTCATCCTTGTATTATTCTCTAAAATTCCGTGTTTTAGCCACAGTAGGTGCTCACTAAATCTATTGAATAGTGTAATCTCTTACACTGAACTACTTAAAACGGTCTTGGCATTTAATCACTGTGCATTACCATCTTTTTTTTTTTTCATTTTCCTATTGATTCTATTTATACCAGCTACACTGATCATTTTTACCAAGCTGTTTCCAAAATCTAGCTCCAGTGTACATACAGATATGTATTCTTTATAAATATTATCTATATGTTTTAAGTTCTGTTTTCTCCAAGTGTGCCACCTTCTATAGGCATCTTCCTGGTGTCAGCCTTGTTGGCATTGGAATAATTACAGTCTTCCATGATTAATGCCTTTGCTCTTTTACAGGCTTTTCTTATCTGCATACATGTTTCTAAATCTGCTTTTTCATCCTGCCTAAGACATAGTAGCTTTTTATCATTTCTTTCTTTTCCATTTCTATTTTTTGCTGTAATCCAAATGATCTCTTTGGTCTTTGAAGCAATGTTATATCTCCCTTTAGATGATGCTGTACATTGTCTCTTCCTGTCTGGAAAAGACTAGTCTTCTGATAAAATATCCTCTTGATTTTTAATAGGGCTCTTACTACCTCATTCTCCTTGTGCTACTTTGATATATTAATCTCTACTTCTTGACCTTGAAAACATTACTTTCTTTTTCTTTCTTTCTTTCTTTCTTCCCTTCTTTTCTTTCTCTTTCTTTCTTCATTGCCTTTTCTTTCTTGTCTTATTGCCTACTTTGTTTCTTCAGTTCTCCAAAGAAACAAATAAATGGTAGGCTCTTTCTAACTGCTTAGGTATATTTTGTTGTTGCTTTTATTATTTTTGTCATTTAAGAAATAATTAGTTCTCAGTTCTACCTTATCAACTTTCTCCTCTTTACTTACTTTAATTGTTGAAATAATAATATTCAAGTTTTTGAGTTATCCTTTATATGTATCCATGGCATGTTAATCAACAAGTTACCAAAACGCAGTATATCCATGAATACATACTGTTTACTGTATCTATTTTGTTGTTCTGTTTTCACAAGGGGGCTACCTATCAACTTTACCAGGAAGAAGAACAGGGTTGAATTTTAACACGAATGTTCTATAACTGAATGTATATACTAGACGCATACAACAGGCACCATTGTGGAGTCTCTGAAAACTTGTAAAGACAAAAAGTCCCTTGGTTCTTCTAATTTTACTTATTCTTTAATTTATTTTTTTGTCCATTAATACCTTTCCAAACATACAGAAAAGAAACAAAAGAAAGTGCCAGGGTGATGAATTAATATTTGACATTAAAAATTTACAAAATAGTAGGTTCATTTTTGCTTCTGGTCAACTCAAAAATATACCATTTCCAGTTGAAATGGAATAGAGGAAGAGAATGGAGGAAGAGAAAGTGTTGTGAGATATTGCTTATTATTGATGATAAAAAATTTCAAAGAGAGAATATCTAAAATAAACCTCCAGTTACCAGAGCTCATATAAAATTCAAGTGTATAAAAGAATTTCTTCTTAGCATTATGTTATTTTTTTTTCTATTTCTATCAGGCTTTATTTTGGTTGTCTGATCCCTTGCCTGTAATTTCTAGAAGTGCAGTGTGTAAAACTGACTGTGAGTTTATGATTCCAGTTTTCCTTATCACATTCTATTTTCAGTATTATCTCCATCTACCTTTGGTTTCACGTTCCCTTACTTTCATTTTAAAGACACAGCTTATTTCTTGCTCTTGGCTGCCCTCTCCTTGATCATTTTTCTTTCTGACTTCCTATCTTACCCCTATCTACACTACAAATTCAATGACAGTCATTTTTCCTCTATACATTCCTATCTAGCAAAATGTATATATATATATTTTTTTTTCATAAACCACAACCATGGCAAAAAGTTTACATTGATACATGATTCTACAGTTTCAGAAATAGACTTTGTTATTATTTTTCCTTACACATCACCAGAGTCCACTAAATTCTACCTATATATGGACTGTTACTAGTATGTAGGTTGTGTGGAAAGGAAATTACACACTCTTTTACGTATAGGTAATATGGTGCCAAAGATAACTAAAGAATCAATATTCATGATTTCTCTGTTATTGTTTTGGACATTTTTGTTTATTTGTTGAATCTTTCACATTTATACACACATTCTAATTGTTGTTTAGATGCTTGCTGAAAGATAACTGACAATAAGAAATTTAGTACACATTGTTATTCATTTTCAATATAAAAATGTTTCAGAACAGGGGCTATATAATGTAAATGAAATAAAATATAGACATTCTGAGTATACACTTGTGGCTCCATTTGGCAGGTTTTAAAGAGAAGGGTATTTTTAATGTAGAAATCAGCATGATTTGCACATCACTCTAAAGCTATAAAGACATAAAGAAGATTTTTGCATATATTTGTGAATACATTAATCATGCTATATAACCATGTAATTGCTTAATTTTTTTTCAGAGGAAAAAAATCCAATGAGCTATGTTTTTTTGTTTGTTTTGTTTTGTTTTTTGTTTTTTTAAGAATCTATACTTTAAAGCATGGCTATCAACCCAAATATCCTTATATTTATGCTAACAAACTTGAGTATAATATAATGTGGCATTTCCAAATTTGACAAATTTGATCATTTAAAGCTATATTCTCATTATGTAAAAGAGAAACAAAAAGAAGATATGGAAAATTCCATTTGGAAACATGGCTTTTCATGTCATTTTTCCACTAGGAAATATCTTTTGAAGCACTGCAAAGGATGTCAAAATAAATTCTATGTCTCTACCTCATCTGTGTCAGTTGCCAAGGTACCACGTCATTAACTCTGCCTACAAAAAACAGATTGTCTTCTATGTCTTCCATCTCATTTACCTCACTCCATGTACATGTTGTGTACTGAAATATTGAAATTTCCCTCAAAAGTGGTTATCTCCTTAGGATCAGGTGCTCACTTGGGAGAATATGGTATATCCATGAAAGGTGACAAGATGTCATGTGTTAGCACATAGCAGAGTTTATTCTGTGGCTAAAGACAAAGAAGGGAATTGTGTTGATATGAATTTAGAGGGCAATGTGCACAACCTGTTTATATGTAATCCCAAATTTCCTGTTATCAATTTGTTACTTGGAACTGCTCAGAGATCGATCTCCCTAAATATCAAAGCATGCAATTTGAGAAATGCTGATTTCAATCAAGTGACTTGGTCAACATAATCAAATTACCTTAATTATTGTGGTTGCTCATCAGTCAAATGGGTCCAAAATATCTGCATACAAAGATTAGACAAAAGTTGACATTCAATTTATACCAAAGAAAGAGGATTTAGGATATTGTTATGCAAATATTATTATTTAGGGTTATCTATTACTGTAAAAAGTTTGCATGTAAAATATATCCATTCATAGTCAAATATCCAACTTTGGTAAAAAATACTTAATGTCTATAAGAGAATATCAAATATATCCAAGAAAACATTTTTAGGTTTTATGTATAAGTATGAACTAATCAGAAACGTATGCAAATAATTTTTCTTAGACAATTCATAGATTAAAACATACACATGAGAAATTAACAAGTATGGATATGGTTTAGATTGACAGTAAATGTTAAAATAAAGAAGCAAATGTTTTCTAAACTCAAGACTTACTGTTTTTCCTAGACATGATTTAGAATGCTAAAACAGAAAAATATAATGATGTCTTAAAATCACAGATACCTTTACTAACTGTGTGCTTATTAAAAGCAAAGTATAATTCAGATTTCATACTTCTAACTGTGCACGATATCATTTAGCTTTAAACCATAAATGGACTACATGCCTATCACAAGCATACTGCAAATAAATCTAGTTTTTATTTTATTTATATTTATACTTTTCTAGATCAGATTACTGTATGATAATATGATTTTGTCTGGATAAAAGTATATAGTCATTAACATTTACAATACTCCCTGGTAAAAGGCAGATGACATATATTACCATTTTGTGATGTGTAATTCAATTGCTGGCACATTAGGATTTTTAACGTAAGGTTCATAATGTAAATTTCAATTCTATACTCTGTCAGTAACTAACAAATGCTGAATTATTTCCTTCCTTAGACATACACCATTGGAATCCATTTAAAGCGCTTAATGATGTATTAATAAACCATGATTTTCCAGCAGCGTTTCTGAACTCTCCTTACTGGTGCCAGCTCTGGTACTGCCAATCAAATTAGAATGCCATGGTTTCTCAGTAAATAAAGGTTAATTGGACATATAAAGGGAAATTGAACATCAGAAATGTCTAAACTCACATTATTCTTGTGTAACACTCAGTTATTAAATTTCTATTTATCATATGTGCAGCTAAGATATCCATAATGACATATATTAGATCTTCATTTTTCCATTTGAACACAAAGAGCTATCCACTTGTAATTTCAGAAAAATCAGACCACACCAGTCTTACTGATTTCATCTTTGCTTATTTGAATTTTCTAATTGATTTTTTCTTAGGAAAAAAGATATAGGCTAATTTGTGCTTGGTAAGCTTCACTGTAAAAGCTTTTCTTTCAACCATTCTTTCCATCCCCCAAATCTTGTTCTCTATAAAAATAAATATGTGGAAAATTATTTATACACATGTACTATCATTTCCTCTAAATAGCTTCTATTTTCTCTCTTACTTCCTGATCTGTTACATAGCATGAAATATAGCCTGCTTTTGATGGGTTCTATTGTCTTGTATTCAATTCAGATGTAAATCATGTACTTGAACTGTTCTAGTAGAACTGTATAGAAAAACTTACTAAGCAGGTATTGATACTTACCAGCTACATAATTTTACCTATTGAGAAAAAAGACAGTATGCTTGGTATGGAGGATTAAACGTTCAGAGAAAGCATTACAGATACAGTATACATATTAATGCTGGGGAAAAAAAGATATGTACATGGCTAACATAGCTGGATATTTAGAAAATTTCTTGACAGTCAAAAATAACAAGAAACTAATATCCATAATAATAAGAAAGTAAGAACGTGGAGCCAATAACTGCTAGTCTAGAAGCTGGTGAGAGGATAAAACAAATTAGGAGTTACCAGCCCTTTCCCCCCTACTTCATCCACCCTATCCTCACATCTGATATCCCGAAATAGGAAACTTCAGTTAAAAAAAAAATAAGAAAACTCCTAGCAGAATAAGAAATTTGGAAATTCATGTCAGTTTCACCATTGTTTCTAAACTCTAAACATAAATCTGCTGTCACCCTACCTTTGTATATCCCCTCCTCAAAATCCCCAAGCCTCAAATTTGAAAATGCAGACCCAAGCTATTATGATCTTTGGGAATAATTAAGCACCTGGAAGAAGCCCAGGCAAATCATCTCTGGAGGAAATAATTTCAAACTTAGACCTTAAAGATTTTCCACAACGTTCTAAGGAAAGGGGACTCAACAGCAAAAATCAGTAAAAAATATGAGAAAACCTAAGCACCATAGGAAAAAGTCAGATAAGGCAGTCCAAAATGAATAATTATGCCCCAAACAAATTAAATTACTAAATTTAAGAAATGCAAACTTATTAAAATTTAAAAGATGCAAAATTTGAAATTATACTTAAAAGAAATATAAAGAAGTATTAAAGCAATGATAGATGAGAGACTATCAAAACCGACCAACCATATTTGAAAACCAGCAAATTAGCAATTCTAGAAATTAAAAAAAAAAAAAAAACTAATGGAAAAAAATTGCATGCTCCAAATAACATAACTTTGAAGTACATTAACAACAACAAAAATAGAATTACATGAAGAAATAATAAGAGTTAACACATAGAGTATAACTATGTACAAATACTTTCCTAAGTGAATTGCATATATTAACTAATCTTCACAACATTCTTATAACTTAGGTATTATTGTTATAATAATATTTATTATAATATAATATAATATAATATATTATAAGCAATATATAAGCAATATATAAGCAATATAATAATAATATTGCTTCAAAGTGACACAGTAATCAGGGAGATTTTTCAAATGCAACCCCTGCCCCTGCCAAACAGATAGTATAAGTGTCAAAGAAAGAAGGCCAATACAGGTGTTTGGTTTCAGAATCTAACGTTTACAATGACTTCATTTATCTCTAGAAAACCTGGCAACATACCTATCAGGATGTTACAAAAAATAAAATATTAATACCCCATAAACAAACAAAAAAAATGCTTGACCACAATAATAACAGAGAAACACAAATAAAAGTGTGAGATAGTAGATCATAACCCCAATCTAGGAAAAACATAAAATGTCTGATAATATTAAATGTGTGTAAATATGTAAAGCACTGATGACTCTCATATACTGCCTAAAAGTAAATTTATGTATCTATTATAAAAAAAATTTGATATTACCTACTAACTTAAATATAACTGTACTCTATAATCTAACAATTCCATTTCTAACCACGTATATCTTGAGAAATTCTTGTACCGTGTGCCCAGAAATCTATACATGAATGTTCATAGCATAATTGGTTATAGGAAAGTTAAAAACTGAAAGTAACCAAAATATCTATCAATGGAATAGATCAATAAAATGAGATATACTTAAATGATGCAATAACATAGACCAATAAAAATGAACGCATTCCAACCAAAAATCAGTATGAATACATCTCAAAAGTGCAATTTTAAGTATCATAGTAATTGTATACATTTCAAAATCAGGCTAAATTTAAAAGTATTATTTAGAAATATATATATAGTGAAAATGTGGGAAGAAAAAAACAAGAAAATGATGAACACAAACTCAGGAGAGCATCTACTTTTGGGGGAAGAAGAAGACAGGCGTGAAGGCAAAGTCAATTTAAAAATATTTCTTTTTGTTTTTCATAAGCTTAGAGATTTAATAAGTTTAGAACATTTTAATTTGTGAAGTATTATATATATATTCAGTGATATCTCTATCGCACATTTTAAAAGTAAATTTTAAAAAAGGAAAATGTATTTTGAAGAATTCAGGTTTTGCTATATATCTTTTATCACCAAATAGCTACAAATTTGGGGCACTTATTTAAGTACCTAAGATATGTTTATTTTTATTTAAAAACAAAAGGAGTGCAGTAGGCTTTTTCAGTCACTCATTTTAATTCCCTAGTTGTTGTTATAGATATGAAGCATTTTCTTATTCCAATCAGTATCCTATCATACAGTCACATAAAGATACAAGTTATGGCCTTTGCCTTTGAGTAGCTGACATTCTGAGTTGATGATGTCTCCCAGTTGTAATTTTATTTTCAGATAGCAGTCAGTTCAATTCATTTCCCCAGTCAAGACAAAGGGAAGAATTTGGCAGGCCCCTAACTTGGCCCTTAGCCTTGAAGACATAATGGAAGATTAAGGCAGATGAATAGAAGGAGATGACATACAGGAAGGGAGAGTAAGAAGAAGAAAAATTCCTGGTTTGACACTACTGCCATAAAATAAGACAATAGCCATGCATATAGAATGTAATATTATTGTATTCTTATAACGTAAAGATGATCTAGGCTCATGAGCATCATATTCAATTTCAACATACGTAGAAATTCCCAAAGCTTTGATAGGAAAAGCAAGCACACAAGGAATGTATAAAACATTAATACAAGTTTGTGTTGGTAGTTTATGATGATGTAGGGAAACAAAATCCATGCCCAATATTCATAATGCATCTGGACTTTGCAAGCTCTGTATTATTTCTGTTAGGAAAGTAAACTGCTTTGAATGATTTAACTGCTAAGAATGTTTTAAGAATGATATATCTTGTTTTCCTATTCTAAATATTGAAAACAATGCCACCTTTCTAAACCTGACCTCCCAAGTTTTACCCAAGTTGATGGTGTATGTAGAAGAAATATCCTTACAGAATATAGAAATCAACCCTAATAAAAAAATAAATAGGTTCAGGTGTTGCTAAATATTTACTTGAAAATTTACATACCAATTTTTGGAAAACTGATTTTGGAGATTTATTTTTAAAGTTTGAAAGGGGTTTTCCTTAAAATTTAAAACTTATAAAAGCCCAAATTTCCTTAGACAACATTTAAAAATATGAATAAACAATATAGTAATCAAAATTATTTGTGCTTTCCAATAGGCTTAGTTTAGATTTGTTTGGAAAGAAAGAAACCACATCTACAAACAAATGTATCTATTTTATCTATCTATCTGTCTCTATATGCATTCATCTACAGATATGAAGTTATTTATATTTACACATATACATACATACTTACATATACATATGTGTATAATATTATTAGTGTTCTCAAATATTTAAGACACCTGAAATATTAAGCTTGTGCTTGCTTGATCTTTCTACTTTTCCCCTCTAGGCAATACTGTAAGTGCACCTCCTGTTCCGGAAGCTCAAATAAACTGACATATTTCCTTTTAGGGTGGCCACATACAAGTCAACTGAGCTGGCTTATGTTTGAGCTAATTGACAAGAGTGGCAATGTAAATGCTATGCAAATGAACTCCTTCTGGGAGTCCTCTTTCTAAGTTCAATTAATGCCTATGCTAACATTGCACTTTGTAATGTTATTCCAACGTATTTAATTTTGTGGTTTGTGTAGACATACAGCATTATTGACAGTGATACATTGGCCTCCTATACTATCTGTCTCTGACAAACATTCTCGGCTTTAAACACAGCACTACGGCCGATAAATTTGAAACACATGGAATGAGAGTGGATAATGTTGTATTATTGATGATAAAATTAAGTCATGAAAAATTTAAAGCTGTGCTAACATGACTGCCCCAAACACACACACATACACACACACACACACACTGTACACATCAAGATTATCCCATTTTTTCCACTGAAGTTACAGTGCAATTAATAACAGAAAAAAAAAACATATTTGTGACAGTTTAATTTCAAACATTAGTTTTTAAAATGTGACTACATTTAAGGTGGTTTATGTAGTATGTATTTTCCTCTATGATTTAGTCTTTGCTGTAAGAGGTTCTGTGTTCTATAGGCTGTTCAGCAAAATCTCTGTCCTCTACTCACTAGATGCCAGTAACAACCCCACTAAATTGTGACAATCAAAACTGTCCTTAGAAAAGGGCAAAATGCCTCCAGTTGAAAGATCTGTATTCTGAGGTCCCTACCAAACGCATCATAGGTTTAGTGACAACTCTGCTCTGACTGGTCAGAACTTAAATGTATGAACCCTCAGGGTTTTTCACCTCTCAGCTCCCCGGTAATCGTTCTTTCCTCTGTGGTTGTTCTTTGACAAGCCTTGTGGTACCCTTTACTACAAATGAGCAGTTTAGCATTAGGCCAAACTCTTAAGGACACCCGTATGCCAATTTGTGGAGCTCTTTTTGACACAGCCCTTTCATCTCTCACACTGTGCTCCAAAAATTGCAGTCACATCAGCCTCCCCTATCTCTAATCTCCATCTCCTCAGCTCAGTGGGATGGATGTGCCCTTCCTGTGATCCCCTCCTGACTGCAGAACGAAAGCTGGAGAGATCATATGGTTTCCTTCTCTTGTTTTCTTTCTCTGAGGATCAGAGTCCTGTACTGCCTGTTGTCCAATGTCTGAAACAGTTGTTTTACATAGTTTGCCCACCTTTCTACCAGTTATAGCAGGAGGGCAAGTCCAATAACTCTTGCAACCCCTCATGACCAGAAATAGAAAAAACACAGGAGCTCAAGACCACATCTACCCTTCTGAGTTGAGCTGTTTCGTTAACAATAACAAATGTGTTTGTTCCCAAAATGTTTATACCGGACATACTTGTTATCATAATTTCAGCTTCTAATTGTACAACGAAGTATTAAAAGAAGGAATCTTTTTTTGTGAAAACTAAGTTAAAGGCTTTGAAAGTTTAGATAAAGACATATGACTATAAAATATTTTTTCTCATGATGTACAAGATAAATGTCAAAGGAGGGGAAAATGTAAAGAATTTACATGGTCTTCATTCCTGCATCCTCACAAGTATCTTTAGGTTTTTACCTAAACTTAAGACTATCCCAAACCAGAAATCACAATTAAGGTTTTTTAGTGTTGTTTGTTCTATAGATACAATGTGGAACTGCAACTAGAGCTCTTGAAGAGAAATCTTATTCCCACGTTAAATTCTGATAAATACCTGTATATTTATAAATTTTAACCAAAAAATTTATTTTATTTTATTTTTAAAAAAATTTTTAAAAGATTTTATTTATTTATTTGACAGAGATCACAAGTAGGCAGACAGGCAGGCAGAGAGAGAGAGGGGAAGCAGGCTCCCTGCGGAGCAGAGAGCCCGATGCGGGGCTCGATCCCAGGACCCTGAGATCATGACCTGAGCCAAAGGCAGAGGCTTAACCCACTGAGCCACCCAGGTGCCCCCAAAATTTGTTATTTTAAATATCCATCTTTTTTAATGAATTCCTACTTTAAAAAAAAATGATTTTATTTATTTATTTGACAGAGAGAGAGAGCGCACAAGCAGGGAGAGCTAGAGGCAGAGGGAGCAGGAGTAGCAGGGAGCCTGATGCAGGGCTCAATCCCAGGACCCTGGGATCATGACCTGAGCCAAAGGCAGACACTTAACTGACTGAGACACCCAGGCGCCCCAATGAATCCTTACTTTAATTGCTTCTTTTGCTTATATAAGTAACTACTTGCTCTTATGATATTAAGGGATGGGCCAATTTTTTTTTTCACATTCATAGAATTAACTCATTAGTTACTCTGACAAATATTTATTTAGCACCTACTACACACTGGACAAATTACTAGAACCGGAAGGAGTTGAGAACAATATAAACAAAAATCCTGCCTTTATATACAATAAAGACAAACAAATTAAACATATATGTATATTTATTAAGTGAAAAAGCCAGGGATAGCCTCTGTGTATTGGTCCCTTGTTATTAATTTCTTCATTGCAGGCTGAGACCCATTTGCTCAAAATTCTGCCAGCACCAAATTCTATTTTTTACACATCTATTTATTATTTTAAAAACTCAAACATGTGAATTTTAGCCATTCAAAGACCACCTCCTTTGCATACCAGCAAAACCTCATCTAATAACTATTACCTATCAATAACATAGGGTTTCCACAGTTATAAGGCCCAAAGCTACCACAGTCCTTGTTAACTATCTGACCCAGAGACTCCCTTCCCATGGGGCTGAGCAACATCAGCTAGACACATAAGCCGGTTCTTCAGTCCTCCTCTCTCAGGAGTACCCTGCCTTTTTCCAATTCTGAGTAGTGTCCCCAGCTCAATAGCCTTTGGACAGAACCCTGTTATATAGAACTTCTTCTCTCTTGCAATCTTATCCAAAAGCCACCCAAATAAACTTGTTGCATGTCAGTGCCTTCTGTGATCATGTTGTTTTCTTGGATTAGCCCGAATCCCTCAAACTCCCAGCAATATTAAATAGTATAAATCATGAACAAGAAAAGATGCCAGGAGGTGAAATATAAAATAGGAGCAAGGAGTTAACATTTTAAATTTTTTTTAAAGATTTTATTTATTTATTTGAGAGAGAATGAGTGAGAGAGAGCATGAGAGAGGAGAAGGTCAGAGGGAGAAGCGGACTCCCCAAGGAGCTGGGACCCCGATGCGGGACTTGATCCTGGAAGTCCGGGATCATGACCTGAGCCGAAGGTAGTCGCTCAACCAACTGAGCCACCCAGGCGCCCAAGGAGTTAACATTTTAGATAGAGTGGCCAGGTACATCCTCACTGAGGGGTTGAGTGTCAAATCAAATGAGGTCCTGAAAATATGTGGGAATTGGTCACACATATTATTTAAATATTTATTATCTATCTCCTTCACTAAAATAAATGTTCCATTTTTAAAAAGCATGCCGTGGATGAGATTGAGCACATTCAATCTCAGGTGGCATGGCCATAGAATTCTACCACTAAAACTAATATAACATTATATGTTAACTAATGGGAATTTAAATACAAACAAAAAAGAAAATAAAATACAACCCATAAGAAAATCAATCAATGAATCAAAATTTAAAAAAAACATGCTGCATATTTTAGTCACTGTCAATATTTTCATTGCTTAAACAGTGTCTAGAACATGGTAGGTAATTAATAAGTATACATGTGACCAATCAATAAATAAGACTTCTCTTGTATCTGCAACACTGTTCTAAGAATCAAATTTTTAGTCTTTTCAAGTATTGCTGAACTGAAAGTATTCTAAGGAAATAGTTATCAAAAGGGAAAAGTGAACTCTCTCTCAGTCTGCCAAAAAGAAAGGTAAAAAATCCACACCAACTCCCAAACTGCCTTCCAAAACTCAACCACTGGTTTTGATTTGTAAATAAGCTCGCTTACATAGTGTAGCATTGTGTTGTATATTGTATATGTTGTATATTGTGTGTATATGTGTGTGTATATGTGTATATACACACACATTTACACATACACAGAAATATTTCCCCTTTCCCCTTTTACTTGTTAGCTATATAACTTTGAGGATGACTTAAATTCTTTTTTTTTCTTTTTTTAAATTTTTTTTTTTGAGGATGACTTAAATTCTTACAAGGCTTCTACTCATTATCCTTAAAATAGAGTGATGATATAATATGCCCCACATGATTTTGCTGAGAAAAAATAATAATGCATATACAGCATTTAATAGAGGCTCAGAAACACTGTAAGTGTTCAATTAACACTAGCTGAAATTAATCAAACAATAATTGGACCAGTATTCATCAAATGCCTTCTATGTAACAAACAATATGCTTCGTGTAAGTAGCAAATGGCTGATAATATTTGAGCCCTCATATATAAAGGAAAAGGTAAACTATAATGGATGATAGACATATAAAAATACAGATTCAATGAAGTGGTGAATGCTACCGTGGTGATATTAATGACTGCTATAGGAGCACAGAAAACAAAAAATATGATACACACACAGCTTCATATCTTTCCGGTGAGAACTTTTTCCTAAAGCAATTTACTCTTGGACTAAACTATTAAATATTATTAACTTCTGTATTTATAGTTATTTACACATTATCAATTTTTTGAACTGTTAATCATATCAAAAAGTTAATATTTAATGGGTACCTGGGTGGCTCAGTTGGTTAAGCATCTGACTCTTGATTTTGACTCTCAGGTCATGATCTCAGGATCATAAGATCAAGTCCCACTCCCACGCTGTGCTCAGTTAGGAATCTGCTAGAGATTCTCTCTTTCTCCCTCTGTACTTCCCCCCACTCATAGTTTCTTACTCTTCCACTTTCTCTAAAATGAATAAATAAATCTTTAAAAAAGTTAGTATTTGAGTGTTAATCATATCAAACAGTTGCTCGGGCTAAAATTCTTTGGGGTTATTTTGAGGCTCCTCTTCTTTTACAAAACTTAGCAATCTAACATATTGGGACATTTTTTGACCTACCTTCAGTCCATGTTCAGAATTTGAACACCATCTCCACTACTGGCACCCCTTTGAAGAGTCAACATCATCTCACATCTGGATTATTGCAATGGCTTTTGAACTATATCTCTGATTCCTACATTATGTTCTTACCACAGCCATTACTTCTGCCTGTAATGCTCTTTCCCCAGATATTTTACATGGCTCCCTCGCTCTTTGTCACCATCTGTGCAGGGCAAACTTGATTATCCACTTTAAAATAGCAGTCTGTATTTTCCCCACGTCTAGCATCCAATATCTCCTTATCCTGCCCTCCTTTTCCATTGCACTTACCGTGGGCTGACATGCCTTATAATTTACCAATGCATTATGTTCATTGTTTTTTTCTGCCTCTTTCTCCTAGAATAAAATCTCCATAATGGCAGATATTTTTCTTTTTTTTTTTTTTTTCCTGATGATTCCCAAGCAGCAAGCATGATATAAATTCAGTAACTCTACTTGCCACATGAACAAATGACTAAAACAAAATGTAGCAGAGATCTCAGCCAAAATGGAAGCAATCTAAATATCTGCTAATATTACATGAAAACTCTTTCAGCGATGGTGACTTTTTTTAAAGTAACCCTCGTGGTAACAAAGAACTCTTGAGACGTTAAATGCTATACATTACTAAGATTGAATTTCCTAGGCAATTCCTTCATAAGACTTATACAGCAAAATTTTACTAGGAATTACAAATATATGAAAAGTTTCTAATACTATATATATTTTTAGAAAAACTGGTATGACCAAAACCAAACAGAACATTGTCAAACTTTGTAAATTGTCTTAATCAGAATAACATTTTACTGAGATCACCCTCCCTTACTGAAATTCTCGGTGGGGGGTAGCAAAATACATCTGAGTGTTCAGATCATCACCTATTTTCATAAAGTTTTTCATAAAGTTTTATTGAAATGCAGACACATTCTTTATTTATGCATTGTTTATGGCAGTTTTTATGCCATAGGAGCAGAACTGATTAGTTCAAGGGTCGTATGAAACATGAGCCTAAAATATTTACTATCTGGCCATCTATGAAAAAGTTTACAGGTCTTTGCTAGGATAAATAAGTATTAATAAAACAAACTCTGGACCATCTTGGGTAGAGAATAAATAAAACTGTAAGAAAACATTTCCCAGTGAATTCATTTATTAGCAGTATTCCAATGGGAATGTCCTATCTAGAACCAATGGGATTTTTGTTCAAAATCATATTTTGTCAGCTTTGGTGAAATACGGTTTAAATACAATAAAATTAATCAATTTCAATGCATAATTTCATGAGTTTTGACAAATATATACAGTGTATCATCAGTGCCACAATCAGTATATGCAAATTTTTTTTTTTTTTTTTTTTTCAGTTCCCCTACTCTACTCTCTGGTCCTTATCAACTACTGATGTACTTTCTGTAACAATAGGTTTATATTTTTCTTAATGTTCAGGTATTCGAGTGGCTCAGTGAGTTAAGAGTCTGTCTTATGCTCAGGTCATGATCCCAGGGTCCTGGGATCAAGTCCACAATGGGCTCCCTGCTCAGGGGGAGTCTGCTTCTCCCTTTATCCCCACTCCTGCTTGTGACCTCTCTCTCTCTCTTTCAAATAAATTTTTAAAAATCTTTAATATATTTTTTGTTAATGTTTTACAAATAAAATCAGTTATGAATGAATTATTTCACTTAGCATAATTTTTATGATTGCATGTATCAGTGATTCACTCCTTTATATGGTTTACAGTATCTCATTATATGTCTACATCATAGTTGGCTTATGTGTTCACCAATTGATGGACATTTGGGTTATTTCTAAGTTTGACTATCATAAATAAATCTTCTATGAATATTTACCTAAATTATTTGTATAAATGCATGTTTTATTTATGTTGGACATGGAGGTGTAATTTCAGGGGAAAATGGTACATTTAATTTTAAAACAGTTTACTAAAAATAGCCATCTTCCAAAATGGCTGTACATACCATTCTACATTCCCACAAGCAATGTATGAGAATGCCAGTTGCACTGCATCTTCCGAATACTAGTAAGTGTCAGTCTTTTCAATTTTAGGCATTATTGTGGTTATTATGACATAAAGGAGTCATATTATGGTCATAATTTGTATTACCCTAAGGATTAATGCTTTTATTAACTTCTAATATTACATTTCTAATTATAATATATATTATATCATTTGTCATGTTATGTATATCATTTACCACCCATTTATCTTTTTGGTAAAATGTTCAGATCATTTGATCATTTCTTAAATTATGCTGGCCTTTTTCACATTACTGAATTGTAACAGTTCTTTATGTAGTGGATATATGTTTGGCAAACAAATGCCTCTCAATCTGTAGCTTACCTTTTCATTTTCTTAATATTATTTTATGAGAAAACAAATCTTAAAGATTATTTATTTTAAAAAGAGCAAGAAAGAGCAAGCATGGGGGGAAGGGATGGGAGGAAGGGAGAGAAAGTCTTAAAAAGACTTCTCGATGAGCACAGATCCTGTAGGGATGGATCTCATGACCTGAGCCAGATGGAGACCCTGAGCTGAGGCCAAGAGTCAGATGCTTAACTGACTGTGCCACCTAGTCTCACCAAGGGAAAATGTTTTTAAAATTTAAAGAAGTTCAACTTATGAAATTTTCTTTTACAACTAAAGTGTTTTATGTCCTGTTAAATAAATTATTAATTAATGTAAGATCATTAAGATTTTCTTCTATTTTTTTCTTCTAGAGGTTTTCTACTCTGAGCTCCTGTATTTAAGTGTATTACACATTTCAAGTTGCTGTGTATGAGATTTATATTTATATTCACTCTATTGCATATGAATGTCCATTTTTAATAGCATCACTGGTTGAGAGGATCACTTCCCTCCTGAATTACCTTAATATCTATCTTAAGTCAAACCAATTGGTCATATATATGTAGGTCTGTGTTTAGACAGTTAACTTTTTTTTTTTTTTAACTTTTATCTATAGGTCTATCTTAAGCCTATGCCTTATTTTCTTCATTGGTTTAGCTTCATAGAAGTTCTTGAAATCAGGTAGGTTAAATCCTCAAATGGTATCTTTCAAAAAATTTTGCTGCTTCTTGGGGTAGTTACATGTCCCTGTAATTTTGGAATCAGTCTAACAATTTCTAAAAAAAAAAAAAAAAAAAAGCCAAGAATTTAATTAGAATTTATTGAATCTATAAAAATATTGAGTTTTTGGGGCGCCTGGGTGGCTCAGTGGGTTAAGCCACTGCCTTCGGCTCAGGTCATGATCTCAGGGTCCTGGGATCAAGTCCCGCATCAGGCTCTCTGCTCAGAAGGGAGCCTGCTTCCCTCTCTCTCTCTCTGCCTGCCTCTCTGTCTACTTGTGATCTCTCTCTGTCAAATTAAAAAAAAAAAAAAATCTAAAAAAAAAAATTGAGTTTTTGATGTTTAACATGGTTTAACTTCCCATTTATTTACATACTTTTCACTTTTTCTTTTCAGTGTTTCAGTTTTTGGTGTGTGGGTCTTGCATATATTTTATTAATATTTCCTTATTTTATATTTTGATGCTATCGCAATATTTTTCATTTATTTTATAGTTCTGTAAAATTAAACTTATTATTTTACTGTTGACCTTATAGCCTAAAATATTGCTAAAGTCACCTATTCTAAAAATTGTGTGTGTGTGTGTGCACATGCCTGTGTGCTCGTAAATTTCTTAGGATTATCTACATAAATGACCATGCTGTCTACAAACAAATATGGTTTGAGTGATTTATTTCCAATATGTGTGTGTGTTATTTCTTTTCTTCTCTTATTAAACTGGCCAAAAGTTGAAAATGAATCATGATAGTTGACATCTTTGATTTATACACATCCTAGGAGGGAAGCATTTATGCTACTTGTAAGTTCTTTGTAGATGCTCTTTTTCATGTTGATGCTTTCTTGTATTCCTACTTTGCTGAAAATGATTACCATAAACGTGTGTTGAATAAATTATGTTAATTTCTTTTTTTCTGATAATTATGGCTTGAAAATTAAATATATATATATATATTTGCGTATATCAGTCTGATTAATTTTGTATCGGTCTCATTAATTTTGGTCTTCTTTTTCTACTATCCTAGGTAGGAAAATTATTGATATGAAGTCTTTCGATTTTTCTAATAACCCCCTGATGCTATTAATTTTTCTAAAAGCATCATTTTATCTCCAATAAACAAAATTTGTTATTTTGCTTTTTAAATTTTTAAATTTTCATAAGGTAAAAATGTATTTTTACTTCTTTATATGATTTATTTTTAATGATTCTTATGAGGTATTTAGAAGTATTTTTCCAAATACTTGGTGACATTCAGATATATATTCTGTTATTTATTTATAATTTAATTTTCCTGGGGATCAAACCATATTTTGTACACTTTCTCTTTTTTTATTTTATTTTATTTTTTTTAAATTTTGTACACTTTCAAATATTCTATAAAAATATGATTTATTTCATTGTCCACAATATGATCCATCTTATCCATATGCATGAGATGCTTTACCCATGTGTGGGAGAAAAGAATATGTCTTTTCCTGTAGTTATACTAACTATTCTATATATCCATTATATCATGTTCATTCACAGTTTTATAAGCATCTTCCCTATCCACACCAAATTTTTGGTCTACTAGTTTTACCAACTCTTGTGATGGAGGTTTTGAAATATCCAGATACAGTTGTGGGTTTTCTACTCCTCTTCAGTTCTCTCAGTTTTACTTCTTGTACACAAATGTTCTATTATCATGTGCATATGCATTTAGGAGTGTAATGCCTCTTGATAAATTGCCCTCTTTATCAGTAACATGTTTTCCTCCAGTCACTATTCCTTTCCTTAAAATCTATTCCTTATGTTATTAATGTAGTCACAATAGCTTATTTTTGAACAGTGTTTGTATGGCATATCTTTTTGCCATAAATATATCTATGTTTTCATATTGTAGGTATGTCTTTCATGGACAGTATTATGTCCAGTTTTACTTTTTTATTTGATCTAGAAATCTCTGTCTTTTCCCTAAGTACTTAGAAAATTTGCATTTAATGTTCTCATCTATATGATTGAATTTAAATTACTACTTTTCTATTTCTTCTTTTCTGCCTTCTTTTAGGTTAACAGAAAATTTAAGAGTTCTCTTATTTCCTCTGTTGGCTTATTAGCTCTACCTCATTAATTCTTTAAAATGTTTGTTGCTTTACAATTTAAAACATGCATATAACTTATTATAACCAAACAATAAGATTTTATGCATACTATGAAACCCTTATGACATATACTTTCATTTCCCCCTGAATATTTATGTTATTACTGTCATACATTTTAGTTCCACATTTTTAAAGGATATTATTTATTTATTTGAGAGAGAAAGTGTGTACAAAAGAGAGCATGAGCAGGAGGATGTCCAGAGATTAAGGGAGAGGAAGAAGCAGACACCTGGCTGAGCAGGAAGCAAAGACATGGGTCTCCATCCCAGGAGCCTGGAACCATGACCTGAGTTGAAGGCAAGTGTTCATCTGACTGAGCCACTCAGGTACACCTTCACAGTTGATTTTTTTTTTTAATGTACAATATATTGTTATTATTTTTCCTTTAAAGAATCAATTAGTGAGGAGGAATAGGAGGATCCTAAGTTAGTCTTATCCCTCAAATACAGCTAGATAATTATCAAGTCATTTGAATACCTGAGAAATCAACCAGAGATCTAAGAAATGCTGTAAGTCTACAAATAGAAACACAACCACCTTTTGGATGGTAAAAGTGAAGAGATTGAATCTGGAGTGATATAATTGAGAATACAGTGGACAGGAGGAGCCTGCTTAAGGAGGCTAGTGCAAAATATTATAAGCAGAGGAGTGCAAAACTGGAACTTTTAAGAAATCTGCTAGTGGGGGGTGTCCCTGACTAAAAGGTGCTCAGGTGCTGGAATGGAATCCCAGGTGTGAGAGTTGGTCTCAGGATTCCCCAGCATCACAAGAAAAACAGGGGTGCCTAAATGAGGCAGAGTTCTCAGGCATAGGAGTGGCAGCAAGTCTAGATACTGGCTTTCTGCTCTGAATTGCCATAAACTCAACTGCTGCACTGTGACCACTTTCCAGGAGGAGTCCAGCAAGATGGAGAAGCATGGCCAGATCCAATCCCTCCCCTGAGAGGAACAGCTTGGGTCCACACCTCAGGAGTCCATAAAACCTGGAGTTTTGAAATTCAGTTGGGTGCCTGAGATAAAAATGCTCAGTCACAGATGAGGTAAACATAGAGTTCTGATGGAAACTGCGAGATGACAGTGAGTGACTGCTTTTCTGTGAGAGCTCACAGAAGATTGGGGGGCATGGCATTACAGCTCCAGGGCTAGAGAGCTGGGCACAGCCATATTTGTTCCACCCATCAGAGCTAAAAGACTGCAGGGAGCAAAACAGTGCCACAGAGTGGGATCTAGAGCCACTCACACTGAGCCCTGCTTCTGTGCAAGGGAGATGCACTTGCAATAGGACAAGTCCACCTGAGAATCAGCACAACAGGCCCGTCCCCTGGAAGACAAGCACAAACAATTGGCCTACACCACGTTTACAGATCATAGAGGGCTGTGAAGTTTCAGCTCTTAGGAAAAACAGTATATAGCATTTTTTGTATTTTTATTCTTTAGTATTTTACTATTCTTTTTCAGTTATTTTCTTATTTTTTCAATGTTTTTTATTTTTTTTATTTTTATTCTTATACATACTTTACATATATTTTTTATTTTATTTTATTTTTTGTTTCCTTTCATTTTACTGTACTTATTACCCACACATATACACATATACAAAGTTTTCTTTCTTTCTTATTTTGAAATCTAATTTCTTTTAACAAGCACACTAAAACACACCAAGGATCTAGTTTTGTTTTGTTTTCTTGTGTTTTGTTTTGTTTTCTGTTATCATTGTTGATTTCTCTCTCTCTCTCTCTTTTCTTTTCTGGACAAAATGATGAAATGGAAAAATTCACCCCAGATGAAAGAACAAGAGGTAGTACTCATTGCCAAGGATTTAATCAATAAGAATATAAGTAAGATATCTGAATTAGAATTTAAAACAATGATTATAAAGATACTAGCTGGGTTTGAAAAATATATAGAAGACACTAGAGAATCCCTAGAAGAAGTATCTTCTTTTTTCAGGTTGAATTTAAAAATGCTATAACTAAGATGCAGCCCCAAGGGGAGGTCATAAAAACAAAGATGAGCAAATCAGGAGATTAAATCAATGATATAGAAAATAAAATGATGGAAAATAAGGAAGCCAAAAAGAAGAAAGAAAGAAAACTATTAGATCACTAAGGGAGGCTTAGAGAACTCAGCAATTTCATAAAGCAAAATAATATCTCTATTATAGGGTATCCAGGAGATGAGGTGTATGAGAAAGGGTCAGAAGGTTTATTTGAACAAATGATAGCTGAGGACTTCCCTAATCTGGGGAATAAAGCAGGCATTTAAGTTCAGGAGGCACAGAGACCTCTCTCTCTAAAAATCAACAAAAATAGGACTATACCTCGACATATTATAGTCAAGATTACAAATTTCAAAAATAAAAAGAACACCCTGAAAGAAGCCTTGGGGCAAGAGGTCTTTAACCTATAAGGGAAGACACATAGGATGGAAGCTGACCTGTCCACAGAGACCTATCTGATAGACGAGAAAGGACTGGCATGATATATTCAACGTGTTAACTGGGAAAAATATGCAGTCAGGAATACTTAATCCAGCAAGGCTGTCATTCAGAATAGAAGGACAGATAAAGAGTTTCTAGGACAAACAAAAACTGAAGGAATTTGTGAATACTAAAGTAGCCTTTTAAGAAATGTTAAAGAAAATCCTTTGAGCAGAGAAAGAACCCAAAAGTAACAAAGATCAGGAAGGAACAGAGACAATCTACACTAACAATGACTTTACAGGTAATAAATGATGCTAAATTCATATCTTTCAATAATTAC
Source organism: Lutra lutra (assembly GCF_902655055.1). Lineage (NCBI taxonomy): Eukaryota > Metazoa > Chordata > Mammalia > Carnivora > Mustelidae > Lutra > Lutra lutra. The sequence continues at coordinate 136,671,263 of NC_062281.1, forward strand.
TCTGAATGTAAATGGGATAAATGCTCCAATCAAAAGACACACGGTATCAGGATGGATTAAAAAAAAAAAAAAGAAAGGAAGAAAGAAAGAGAAAAAGAGAAAAAGAAAGAAAAAGAAAAAAAAGACCCATCTATATGCTGCTTTCAAGAGACTCACTTTAGACCCAAAGACACCTTCAAATCAAAAGTGAGGTAGTGGAAAATCATCTGTCAATCTAGTGGACATTTAAAGAAAGCTAAAGTAGCCATCCTTATATCAGACAAACTAGATTTTAAATCAAAGGCTCTAATAAGAGAGAAGGAATGACACTGTATCATAATAAAAGGGTTTATCTGACAAGAAGATCTAACAACTATAAAATTTATTCCCCTAACTTGGGAGAAGCCACATATGTAAACCAATTAACAAAATTAAAGAAACTCATTGATAATGAAACAATAGTAGTAGGGGACTTTCAAATTCCACTCACAACATTGGACAGATCATTAAAACAGAAGATCAATAAGGGAAAAAGGGCTTTGAATGAAACACTGGACCAGGTGGGCTTCACAGATATATTCAGAGCATTTCATCCTCAAGCAGCAGAATACACATTCTTTGTGAGTGCACATGGTACATTCTCCAAAATAGATCAAATATTGGGTCACAAATCATGTCTCAACAGGTACAAAAAGACTGAGATCATACCATGCATATTTTCAGACCACAATGTTATGAAATGAAGTCAGCTTCAAGAAGAAATTTGGAAGAACCTCAAGTACATGGATGTTAAGGAACATCCTACTAAAGAATGAATGGATCAACCAGGATATTGAGGAAGAATTAAAAAAAAATACATGGAAACAAATGAAAATGAAAATATGACAGTTCAGAACCTTTAGAATGCAGCAAAGACAGTCCTAAGAGGGAAGTACATAGCAATATAGGCCTTCCTCAAGAAACAAGAAAAGTCTCAAATATACAACCTAAACTTATACCTAAAGGAGCTGGAAAAAGAACAAGTGAAGACTAAATCCAGAAAAAAAAAAAAAAATATATATATATATATACATATATATATAATAAATATTAGAGAACAAATCAATGATATAGAAATTAAAAACAAAACAAAACAACACATGAGAACAGATCAATGAAACTAGGAACTGGTTCTTTGAAAGAATTAATAAGATTGATAAACCTCTGGCCAGACTTACTAAAAATAAAGGAAAAATGACCCAAATAAATAAAATCATGAATGAGAGGAGAGATCGCAAAAAACATGGAAGAAAAACAAATAATTATAAGATAATATAATGAGCAATTATATGCCAACAAATTGGGCAATCTGAAAAAAACTGGATAAATTCCTAGAAATGTAAAAACTATCAAAACTGAAACAGAAAGAAATAGAAAACCTGAACAGATCCATAACCAGCAAGGGATGTGAAGCAGTAATCAAAAATCTCCCAACAAAGAGTCCAGGGCCAGATGGCTTCTCAAACGTATTCTACCAAGCATTTAAAGAACTAATACCTGTTCTTCTGACACCGTTACAAAAAATAGAAATGAGAAGAAAACTTCCAAATTCGTTTTATGAGGCCAGAATTACCTTGGTCCCAAAACCTGACAAAGATCCTGCTAAAAAGGAGAATTATAGGCCAATATGCCTGATGAACATAGATATAAAAATTCTCACCAAGATACTACCTAATAGGTTCCAACAGTAAATTAAAAGAATTATTTACCATGACCAAGTAGGATTTATTCCTGGACTGTGGATTTAACATGTGCAAATCAATCAATGTCATACACCACATCAATAAAATAAGGACAAGATCCTCTCAATAGATGCAGAAAAAAACATTTGACAAAATACAGCATCCTTTCTTGAAAAAACTCTCTACCAGGTAGGGGGAGAGGAAACATACCTCAATATAATAAAAACCATATATAAAAGACCCACAAGTGAATATCATCCTCGGTGGGGAAAAACTGATAGCTTCTGCCCTAAGGTCAGGAACAAGACAAGGGTGCCCACTCTCACCACTGTTGTTCAACATAGTACTGGAAGTCCCAGCGTTAGCAATCGAATAACTAAAAGAAATAAAATATATCCAAACTCAGTAAAGAAATCAAGCTTTCTAACTTTGCAGATGACATGGTATTCTATGTAGAAAACCCAAAAGACCCCACCAAACAATACCTAGCAATAACACACAAATTCAGTAAAGTCACAGGATATAAAAGCAATGCAGAGAAGTCAGTTGCATTTTTATACACCAATAATGAAGCAGAAGAGAGAGAAATCAAAGAAATTATCCCATTTACAATTGCACTAAAATCTATAAGATAACTAGGAATAAACCTAATCAAAGAGGTAAAAGATCTGTACTCTGAAAAGTATAGAACATTTATGAAAAAATTGAGGAAGACACAAAAAATGGAAAAAACATTGTTTATTGTTAAAATGTCTGTTTCCCAAAACAATCTACACATTCAATGCAATCCCTATCAGAATACCATCAGCATCTGTCAGAGCTGAAACAAACAATCCTAAAATTTGTATGAAACCATAAAAGACCAGAAAAAGCTAAAGGAATGGTGGAAAAGAAAACCAAACTGGAGGCATCACAATTACAGATTTTTAGCTCTATTACAAAGCTATAATCATCATGATAGTATGATCCTGATATAAGAACAGACATCTAGATCAATGAAACAAAATAGAGCCCAGAAGTGGACCCTCAACTCCATGGTTAGCCGAGTTTCAACAAAGCAGGAAAGATAATCTAATGGAAAAAAGACAGTCTCTTCAAAAAATGTTGTTGGGAAAACTGGACAGCCATATGCAGAAGAATGAGATTGGACCACTTTCTTACAATATACACAAAAATAAACTCAAAATGCATAAATGAACTAAATGTGAGACAGAAACCCATGAAAATCTTAGAGAACACAGGCAGCAATCTCTTCGACCTCGGCCACAGAAACTTCTTGCTAGATGGTTTCCAAAGACAAGAGAAGCAAAAGCAAAAAAGAACTATTGGGATTTCATCAAGATTAAAAAGCTTTTGCACAGCAAAGGAAATGGTCAACAAAACAAAAAGGCAACCTATGGAATGGGAGAAGACATTTGCACATGTCTTATCAGATGAAGAGCTGTATCTAAAATCTATAAATAACTTATCAATCTCAACACCCCAAAAACAAAAATCCAGTTAAGAAATGGGTAGAAGATATAAACGATGTTTCTCCAAAGAAGACATACAAATGGCCAACAGATACATGAAGAAATGTACAACATCACGGGGTACCAGTGAAATACAAATCAAAACCACAATGAGATAGCACTTCACACCAGTCAGAATGGCTGAAATGATCAACTCAGGAAACAACAGTTGTTGGTGAGGGTGCACAGAAAGGGAAACCCCCTTCCACTGTCGGTGGGAATGCAAACTGGTGCAGCTGCTCTGGAAAACAATATAGAGGTTCCTCAAAAAGTTGAAATTAGAACTACTCTATGACCTAAAAATTGAACTGCTAGATATTTATCCAAAGGATATAAACATACTGATTCAAAGAGGCACATGAACTCCAATGTTTATAGCAGTAAAGTCCACAATAGCCAAAATATGGAAAGAACCCAGATGTCTATTGACAGATGAATGGATAAAGAGGGGGCATATATACACAATGGAATATTACTCAGCCATCGAAAAGAATGAAAATCTTGCCATTTGCAATCATGTCGATGAAACTTGTGGATAATACTCTAAGTGAAATAAGTCAGTCAGAGAAAGACAAACACTATATGATTTCACTCATATGTGGAATTTAAGAAACAAAACAGATGAACATAGGGGAAGGGAAAGAAAAATAACATAAGATGATAACAGTGAGGGAGGAAAACCATAAGAGACTCTTAACTACAGGGAACAAACTGAAGGTTGCTGGAAGGGAGGTGGGTAGGTGGATGAGGTAACTGGGTGATGGGCATTAAGGAGGGCACTTGATGGAATGAACACTGGGTGTCATATGCAACTGATGAATCACTGAATTCCACCCCTGAAACTAACAATATACTATGTGTTAACTAAATTGAATTAAAAATTTTAAATTAAAAAAATCATTTACCTTTTTAATGGAGATAAAAACGTCTTTTGTATTGACCCAGATATCTACTTTTTATCATCTTCACTTGTTTGTGTAGATTAAAATCTTCATGTTTGATTTTTCTTTCAGCCTAAAGGACTCTATTAATATTTATTATAGTGCTCCTATGCTTTTCATAATTTATCTAAGCTTTGTTTATCTAAAGAAAAACTCACATCTACTTGAATTTTGAAAAATATACTTACTATTAAACATTTGTTTTATTTCAATATTTTTAAAATGTTACTCCATCATCCTCTGGTTTGCATAGTTCTACAAGTCTGGTATCATTTTTTCCCTCATATAAAACCTGTCTTTTTTTTTTTCATGTATTTTAAGATAATTTGTTACTATGAATTTACACATAATTGATTATAATATACACTGGTATGATTTTATTCTTTCTTTTAATTCTTATTTCTTTTGCTTGAAATTCTGTGAATGTCTTGGATCTGTAGATTTATAGTTTTTAACATATTTTGAAGATGTCATTTACATCTTATTTTGTTTCTGTATCTTGCTTTTTTCTTTCTATGGAATGCCATAACACATATATGAGGATGATTGATAATGCCCTATAGTTCACTAAAGCTCTGTTCATTTTTCCAGTGTTTTTCTTTTTTGTTTTTGTTAATGTTTGGATATTTCTATTGCTAGACTATCAAATTCACTAATATATTCATATGTAGTTTCTAATTGGCTGTTTACTTTCTATTTCAAATACTGGGTTTTTTTAAAGATTTGTATCAGTTTTTCTTTTAACCTTCTATACTTCTTATCATGTTCATGCATTTTTTTTCTTCTTGAACACATGAAAAATATTTGCAACAGCTTTAATGTTTTAAATGTGTTGATTTCATTATCTCTGGTATTTCTGGGACTCTTTGTATTTTAAGCTTTTCCTCCTGGTTACACATTTTCTTGTTTTGTGCATACCTGACTCATTTTTAATTTGATGCCAAATATGTTACCTTTTTGGTTGCCGGATATTTTATTCTTCTCACTAGTGTAATATTTTTTTCCCATCATGTAGTTAAATTTCTTATAATCAGAGTCCCCTAAGATTCCTTTCAAGTCCTCTTAGTAAGAGTAAGAGTAAAGCTGCCTTTACATTAGGGTTAACATTTCCTTACCTCTGCAGCAAAATCCATTTATGGTAGTACCTTTAGGAGAGTTCTATCTTATCCCCCATGTATTAGAAATTCCTTCTCATCTGTCTGATGGGAATACAAAGTATTCTAGGCCCTCTGTGAACCCTGATATTTTTTTCCTCTATTACTTTCTGGTGGTACTTCCTGATCTTGGTATCTTCTTCCTATACATACACAAATCTGTATTCTGTCAAAATCTCAATGATCCACTCTGGAATACCAATACTCTTAGCAGCTACTTCTCTCCAGTACTCTACTGTGAAGATTTTAGCCACATGAGTCACAAACTCTGAATCTATCTCAACAACAACAATAAAAAGCCATAGAATTTGGCTATCTGCAAATCACTGTTTTATATTATTTTTGTTTCTCTGTTATTTCATCACGGCTGAAAGTGAGAACATTTCAATAGATCATTACATGAGATCATGACCTTTTGAGTATTAGATTAGATAATATATTTAAAAGTCCTGATTACTTAGCCTACTATATAAAAGGGGCTCAATAAACATTAACTCACCTCCTACTTCTATATGCCTACTTTATTCCATGCTATACATTCTAAAAGTCAGATCATATATGAAATAACTTCTTGTCTTAATAGATAAATACACTTTAGTGCACACTACAGGGAGATTCAGCTAAGTAACGATTGTTCTTCCCCTTAAATTTTCTATAAACTGAAGCCTATGTACTTCATTCATATAGGATAAATGTTCTCAGATATTTTAACCTTCTCAGATATTACTTCCTCTAAAAAAAGAACATGATATTGCTATTATGTTTATGAGAATTAACCACTTTTATTTTTTGATCAAAGCTGCTTATTATGGATTGAATGTTTGCGTCCTCCCTCTCCCCAGAGCCATATGTGGAAACCTTAAACCAAGTAGGTGGGATGGCATTAGGAGCTGGACCTTTGGGAGGTAATTAGGTCATGAGGGTAAAGCCCCCAAGGGGTATTAGAACTCTCATAAGGAGAGACATCATGGAGTTTGTGCACTCTCTCTTTCTATTTTGGATGGCTGGCTATTAATCAGGAAGAGGGTGTTCATCAGAATCTAACCATATTGACACCTTGATCTTAAGATTTCTAGCCTCCAGAACTATGAGAAGTAAATATTTGTTGTGTAAGCTATGAAATCTATGTTATTCTATTATAACAGAAGGCACATTTTAATCCGTGCTTCCATAAATAGAAACAATCTAAGTCATGAGTCCTGAATATGCCTCCACAGACATTAATGCTCTCTTTGGAGCAATAAAAGGAATGCTAGCAAGGTGATGCTCCCTCATAATACCACTCATATTTCACAAATTGACAAATTCAAGCCTGGGACTTAATTGTTATGCCTACAGTAACCACTAACTTTGGGAACATCTGGTGATCTCTCATTTGACAGCTGTGTCCACAATTCTAAGTATGTATTTGAGCAACTGAAACATAAAGGACAAAGTAAGGGATTCTCCAACTTTTTCAGGAGCATATCTGGATGGTATCCATCATTACTATTTAACCCACAGAAAATGAGCAGGGAGAAGTTCTACATAGCAGTGATCTTCTGCCTCTTTCAAGGGGAATATCACTTTTTATACAGCCCTTCAAGATGGACTTAAAACTATGATTTAGTTATCTAAAGCTGAACCAAAATTAAAGCAAATTGGGGGGGGGGAGGGCATGGAGAAGAAGCCCAGAAATGTAGAGAGAAGATAAAGTTTGGAGTTGCAAATCTTATTAGCGGCATGACCTGAAGTAAGCATCTACAACTTCCAGAGCTTCCCTACTTTATGCATCCAAGGATATATAGTGTGCATAAAGATTACTATGAAATAAAAAAAATACAATGTATAGATTTGTGAATGCTGTTGCTTTTATAGACTGCAACTTTTAAATTATACTGTCAGCTTTTATAAAATTCTTTAACCATTGACTTTGTAGATCTAAATTTAAACAGAATCTGAAACAGTAGACACATTTTCCTTTCAGAGAGATAAATATAAATTCAAAGAGGATAAGATGACAGATGGGTATTTTGGAGATTCATAACTCTAAATTCAGCTTTTATTTTATGATGTTTCTTCTATATGTATTTATTTGATAGAGATTTTATTTCTAACAGGTGTTACTGAGCACTACTGAGCACTTCCATAGAATTTTTTTAACCTGTCTTCTACCACTTGCATCTGTTTGTGTCTTTCAGTAACAGCATTGTCACCTTCATCTGGATGAGACAGTTTCACAAGGTCATCAGCAAGGTCAGTAGCAATAGCCGTCTCTAAAAGATCCAATCAGGCTTGCAATAGGATCAGGGTGATTGTTTGTTTATCCATTTAATCTTTAATTTATTTTCCAAACCTGTTATTTTGAGTTTATCACCTATTTCATAGTTGTTTAATAAGGTGCAAAAGATCTGATTTTTTTCATACTGAATTTTTGAAACATAATAGTATAGTGATATCTGTGCAATCTATCACTGCTCTGAAATAAGGGGAAAGACTATTTCTCCAGGGTTAACCTGAACATATCCATTTGGATTGTTTCCTTTTGCACTGATTTTTATATTATGCTGTTACAATGTGGAGTTCACACAAGGAACAACCTATGGTAACAGTTTTCAATGGGTATCTTGAACTTGTGTTGGATGGTTAAATATCTTGAAAGCAATTAGTTTAGGATTTATGGCTTTGATACTTTCTGCTATATCATGCAAATTGTTTCTAAGCAAATCCCTTAGACTATCTATCAATCTAACTATCTAACATATATTTAGTATCCTGAGTGAGAGGGAATGAAATTTATATAGTTATATAGTGTTATATATATATATGTGAATATATATAGTTATACATATGATATCTCTTTCTACATTTTTTTAGAGAAATGAGTGAAAAATTACAAAGGAATACTTTTATTCTATTTTCTATCTACTTAAAAGAGAGGACAGAGATGTATATCTCTATCTATATTTATCTATAGTTATAGATCCAGATCTATCTATATCTACAACTACATCTGCATTTATCTAGCTATTTTATGCCTCTATCAATCTATCTATCTCTTGAAAGTGAGGATAAAGTATGTTTTGTTTTGTTTTATTTTAATGTTTGTTTTTTACTCATCCTAAGGACACAAGAAACCAGTTTGGTTTTTCCCAGTAAGGTGACAAGATAACAGGTTATTTTTTTTTTCCCCATGGAAATTTTAGATGTTCAGGTAGATGTACATCAACTGTGTATATTTCCAGACTGGTTAATATTTATAGTCTTGATCTGCCATGAGTATTATATGTGTGTGGTCATGCCATAACTTTTTGAAAGATGAAATTTGTCTCAAACTTAAATTTTCTTTTTTTTTTTTTAAGATTTTATTTATTTATTTGACAGAGAGAAATCACAAGTAGGCAGAGAGGCAGGCAGAGAGAGAGGAGGAAGCAGGCTCCCTGCTGAGCAGAAAGCCCAATGTGGGGCTCGAACCCAGGACCTGGGATCATGACCTGAGCCGAAGGCAGCGGCTTAACCCACTGAGCCACCCAGGCGCCCCTCAAACTTAAATTTTCAATCAAGATTATATCCTACCGGGAGGGGGGTTGGGAGAGGAGGGGTGGGGTTATGAATATTGGGGAGGGTATGTGCTATGGTGAGTGCTGTGAAGTGTGTAAACCCGGCGATTCGCAGACCTGTACCCCTGGGGATAAAAATATATGTTTATAAAAAATAAAATTAAAAAAAAAAAAAGATTATATCCTACCTTGGGGTGCTTGGGTGGCTCAGTTGGTTAAATGTCTGCCTTCAGCTCCAGTCATGACCCCAGGACAATGGATGAGCCCTACATTGGGTTCCTTGTGCAGCAGGGAGTCTGCTTCTCCCTCTCCCACTTTCCCTGCTTTTGTGTTCTCTCTCTGTCAAATAAATAAAAATAAAATCTTTTTTAAAAATTATAGGATTATAGCCAATCATCTTCCATAAATTTAACATGGGTTATCTGTAATTTATTTATTATTAGGATGTCCAAAGTTGTTCTATGTCTTTGAACATCATAGAACAAAGTGTTACTATTTACTTCCTAATAGATTTGCTATGTGACTTAAATATATTTTTGGAAGATAAAAATTACTTAAATGAAAGCTGTAAACATTTCAAAGAAGATCACTTTCACTATCTTCAGATCATCAAATCACAGAAGCTCAGAACTAGGAAGAAATAATACCAAATATCTGACCAAACTTTTTACTTTTAAAAATGATTAGGCAGGGGCGCCTGGGTGGCTCAGTGGGTTAAGCCGCTGCCTTCCGCTCAGGTCATGATCTCGGGGTCCTGGGATCGAGCCCCGCATCGGGCTCTCTGCTCAGCAGGGAGCCTGCTTCCTCCTCTCTCTCTGCCTGCCTCTCTGCCTGCTTGTGATCTCTCTCTGTCAAATAAATAAAAATAAAATCTTTAAAAAAAAAAAATGATTAGGCATACGTATAGGAGAGATGACTTGGCCCCAAATCTCACAAGTTGGTCTTGTTCATACAACAGAAATAATCTCTATATTGCTGCTGTTATAATGAAAGCAATCTCTTTCTTGCAATTATTGAGCTGAAAAATATATAGAGAGAATACAGAATTACTTTTCATAGCATACTATTTTTAGTGTTGTTGATGTTTTTTTATGAGTGTCACTCTTAGTATTAATAATTATTGTTATTATTACATCTAGATCTAGACCTTTGGGTAGGATTCGGGTTTAAATATCAAGTTTGCCACTAACAAACTCTGTGACCCAGGTAAATACTTAAACATCATTCAGGGGGCACCTGGGTGGCTCAGTGGGTTAAAGCCTCTGCCTTCAGCTCAGGTCATGATCACAGGGTCCTGGGATCGAGCCCCGCATCAGGCTCTCTGCTTGGCAGGGAGCCTGCTTCCCTTCCTCTCTCTCTGCCTGCCTCTCTGTCTACTTGTAATCTGTCTGTCAAATAAATAAAATCTCTTAAAACATCATTCAGAACATTCCTTTCATATATATATGCTCCATCATTACAACTACTTATTTTTTAAAGACTTCATTTATTTATTTGAGAGAGAGAGAAAGAGAGAGAATGAGCAGAAAGGAGGGGTAGAGGGAGAGGTAAATAAGAAAACAGACTTTCCACTGAGCAGGGAACTCAATTTGGGCCTCAATCCCAGGACCTAGAGATCATGACCTGTGCTGAAGGCAGACCCTTAATTGACTAAGTCACCCAGGTGCCCCACATTACAACTATTTGTAACCTAATGATATGAACTCTTCTAAATCCTTAGTAATTTAGCAATATACTCATGTAGGGAGAAAAGAAAAATATCTGCAATTCACCAGCCAAGAAATAAATGAGAAAATCCAATATAAATAAATAAATAAACAAGGTATAACTGGACAAATAATCTTAATCAAAATGTGCAATATCAGACCAAGATCACAGAAGCTTTGGCACTGTGAAGCATAGCAATCATGGGTTCATTTCTTTCACCTGGGATAAACAAGGCCTCCCAGTGGGTAAAGCATGTTTTGTGTTTCGGAGACTTGAGTGGTTTTAGTTGCTTCAGGTATACTAGGAAGCCCTTGGTCAGGAATAGGTTGTGGATTCAGAGACATTACTCAGACTTCAGACTTCCTAACTCTCCAAAAATGTGTATCAGTGAGAGACTGTCAAGATGGCTTCTTCTATTTCATGATGATCATAGTTTCTCAAAGGCAAATAAAACAGATCCTGACCTATAATGTATTTCACTGGTCTTGACAACGTTTGTTTCTCAAAGGGCAGAGTAGGATTCATAGGACAAGCCAATAAACTTAACCATAAAGAAAGAATAAAGATTATGGTAGATAAGCAACAAAAGACAAGAATAAAGATTTAGAAAAAGACTAGTGGAGGGAAGTAACCTTTTAATCAGGGTCTGATGGGGTCCCAGATTGCTTCTTTTTGTCTGCTTCTGACTGATGAAAAGAACTTAGATTCAGGTAAAGCTTATAGGCTGCTTATTGTTTGAGTTTTAGAAAACAGAACATAGAGTAGCGACAAGCTTTCCTACCTTCTGTGAGCTATTTTGGGAAGGAAGGAAAGCCAAATATCTACTAGTATGAATATTGGCCCCAGAGACTCAGCCCTAATTGGAAAACAAAATAGTGCCAGTGTGCATAGTATTCAGGAAATTAAGCATTCCATTTACCCATCACTGATTTTAGCATCTGATTTTCAAAAATTAATGAATGCATTTTTCTAAAATTTCAAAAAATTATCATCTCTAGGATGAGACCTTCCAAGGGGAAATTTATAAGCCACTGAAAATAGATTCTCAAAAAGAACAGGCCAGTTCAACCATAAGAATGAAAATAAAAATGTCTAACAAATGAAAGCAAACTTTTGAGAATAAATAAAATTTAAAAACTTTCATGAGCCAAGTGTGTAGTAAGAGATTAGCATCATGATGAAATTTTATATAAAAAATGATTGTATCCTTGATATGAGGAAATTGAGAGGCAATGGGGGGGGTTGGGGAGGTAGGAAAAGAAGAAATGAAACAAGATGGGATCGGGAGGGAGACAAACCATAAGAGATTCTAAATCTCACAAAACAAACTGAGGGTTGTTGGGGGGGGTGCGGGGAGGGGGTTAGGGAGAGGGTGGTGGGGTTATGGACATTGGGGAAGGTATGTGCTATGGTAAGTGCTGTGAAGTGTGTAAACCTGGCGATTCAGAGACCTGTACCCCTGGAGCTAATAATATATATTAATAAAAACAAAAAGGGGAAAAATGATTGTATTTGTAAATAATTAGTTCTACCAAGTAACTAGGTAAAAGACCAGGGATCAAAGTCAGCTAAAAAAAAAAAAAAAAATACAGACTTTATTGATGCAGAACTTGTATTTGAGATCTAAATATCTATTAATCACATAATAGACCCTTCCTTTTATCACAGCAAGTGTCTGAACCAATGCCCTGGGGACATCTCCAAATTCTATTGGAGAAAGAAATAGATAAAAGACAGCACATTCAGGCTTTCTGCTCCTTTTAAATCAGTAAGTAGCCAGCTGTTCCATTGCAACTGATTCTGTACTTTGAGTAGACTCACGACATCTATCAAAACAGTGTTTACATTTTCTTAATAATGTTAACTTAAGCATTTTCTTACCACGTTCTGCAAACTCTCCGAGTGCACTAAAGAAATCTGCTCATGGGAAAGGCTGTTAAGCAATAGGCGGACTACATAAAAAGCCCAGCATCTCTAGGGGTTAGCTGCATGACACCTGGAATGACACAAAGCCTCTGTTGCCTTTGTCCAGAGCCAACTGGGAATCCCCTGTGGTCAGGAAAATGTTGGTGAAAGCAAATGCCCTTCCATGCAAACATCTGGAGCCCTGCAGTCTGTGCAGCTTTAAGCAGAAGAGGACTGCAAAATTGCTTAGAATCCCAATAAAGTGATGAGATGCAGATTGCTGTTGTTTTCACATTGTTTTTTAAATGCACATTGTGAAACAAGGCATCCTTCCTTCTTTTCAGGACTTTGAACAGCAAATGCCAAAAATCAGAAGTTTTGTAACTAATCCACTCTTGAGTCATCCAACCACAAAATTATATTTGAGCAATTGCCTTGACAGCCAAAATACAAAGCTTGTTTTTCCTGCTTGTTCAGATAATTCAGAGACAGAAAATCAGATTTTTAAAAAATCCACTATTCCCTCTTTTCTCATCCTAATAATAACAGTAATAATAATTTAACCTCAGGCTAAGACCTATTAATATTATCCACATTTAAAAATACTTTCTAAAGTGCAGAAAATAAGGAGATAAAACTCTGAACCTATGTCCTATATAAAAAATTTGTAAATCTGTGTTTGGGATTGAAATTTCTTGGCTTTACCCTAAAATTACTTTCCTTCCTTAAGCTAATGGAATTCCAAATTGAAGTCTCACTTTAGTGGTATGAATATTATTATATATCTTTAATAAAAATTAGACACTTTTGGGGAAAAACAATGTAATATCTATCTGGGTAAAAAAATAACACTGTTTTATTTCCAGTTACTATGAAACAAAATCAATTTGCAGATCAGTTAAACACAATGGAAAAAAATAGCAAAAATGATGACGTAAAAGATATGTTGTATAAAATTGCAGTGTATGTCAAAATTAATCGGAAAGTTCAATTCACTTATAATATTGATATGGAACTATTTTATTTAGTGGTCTTATCCAACATAATACATGGCTTTCTGACTGATAAACCAGACAAAGAACTTCAATAAATTATGGTTGACTATTGAACAATGTGAGGTTTAAGGGCACACAGCCGAAAATCTGCCTATAGCTTTTGATTCTTCCACAACTTAACTGCATAGTCTACTGTTGACTGGAAGCCTTACAGATAACATAAATACTTGATTAGCACATATTTTGTGTGTTATATATATGTATACTGTACTCTTACATAAAGTGAATTAAAGAAAAAATGTTAAAAATACACTTATAGTACTGTACCATAAACAATCCGTATAAGTGATTTAAACCTGTGTTGTTCAAGGGTCAACTACAGTTGCAACCCAATCTTTGGGTTACTGAAGTACTTCTAAGAGATGTAATCACACAGGGTCAAATGCCAATATAAATAAATTAATAAAGAAATGTAGAAAGTTAAGGAGTACTGACTAAATGAGAAATTTTAGATGCCATTAACTCAAATTCAGAATTAAACAGGGCTGCACAATTCTCCTATTTCTCTTATCACATTAATTTGAAGACAAAATAATGGAAACATTAAATAAGTTTTGTAGTATATAATAAAAAAAGCTCTTTTGCAAATCACAGAATTTTATTTCCATTTCAATACCAATGAACAATGTAAATCAGAACTAGATATAGTCCTATTTAATCTTCTTTTTATTTTGCACACTACAAATTTTGTTATTGGATACTATTGTGTGAGTGTGTACGTGTATGCGTGTGTGTGTAGATACTGTAATATGGTAGACAGCATGGTTTTAAAGACAGCATGTGTGATTCTGTAATTTTAGTGATCATTCAGAAATAGTTGGGGGCCATTTAGAAAGGTCAGATTAAATAAAATCCTCAAAAATTATTTCCCTTTAATATGAATAAAATGTATTAAATGTTAATTAAATTCCCATTTTTTGATCACCGATAAGTATGTTTTTATAATGCAAATAATTACTTGCATATGAAATATTATTTTGGAGGGTCCGTTTCTACCCACAGACACCACATCTCTTCTAAATACCACATTGTCACTGCTCTTACCACCACTAACATCACCTCCATTTACTACCTCAACAAATGCAATTTTGCAATGATTATTGAGTCTGTTTTTCCATCAGTTATATTTGCAACCAGGCCTGGGGAACTTACATGTCACTACCCTATAGAAGAGCTTCACCATTATCTCTTTAGTGATTGGTCTTCCTAAAAGAAAAGGAAAGAAAACCTGGCTTGGCTCTGTCTGGATCACTATCTTAATGAAAACACTGAGTATGTGAACTAAATGAAAGATCCTGAAGTTGTCTACCAAATGCATTATGAAATTATATCTCATATTTCAGAACTGTGTCCATTTGGGGGTTGGTGAGAGGTGAAAGAACATTTGTTTTCCTTTCTTTCAGTAATTTATCAGCCAATTGAAGTGCTCTGAAAGGACAGATGGGTTCTAGAATATCTTGGCCATTTTTCATTTCTGGAACTTTTTAATGGAAAAGGAATCATGAATGCTCTGAATGATGTCCTAATATTCTATCCTGAACTCTCATGTGATTTCAGCAGTCCATGACCCTGCCATGAAACTATCTCTGTGACAACCAATAAAAAAATATATATCTGAGAGTCCCAAGGTGAAATTCCTAAACCAGAGTCTGTCTTTTCAACTGATATTAATTAAATACATAGATTGAGGATTTGTCAGATACTCTCAGAAATTTCATTTCTAGTTTTCTGCCCTGATCATCCTAATAAACAACTTTTGCATAAAAGATAATTTGCTAATCTGAACATCACAAAAACCTAAAATATTACAAAAGACAATTATTTTTCCCCTGCTAAAGTCTGTGCTACTTGGAACAAGCCAGGATAGTACACACTTAACAATTCATTCTTTTAGTGCAATATTTAACATCAGCCTGTGCCAGGAGGATACTATCTCAGGAAAATTGATCCCTGTGTGGTAAATGCTTCTTAGATTGGGCTTAATTAGAATAGGGATGACTTACAATCATTACTTCTTTAGAAACATGAAAGCACGAATTCAAGGTCATACTCTGTCATCAAACTACTCCTCCTCATTCCTTGAATTTTTCACATAATATATGCTAACCTCTCTAAAGCTTTCCTGAAAATGGGGTGTATGAGTCAGAGTTTCCAGAGAAATAGGAAGAATACACACACACACACACACACACACACACACACAGTGGATATATCTCTATCTCTATTTATCTCTATCTCTATCTATCATCTCTATCTATTTCTATATCATCTACATCTATACCTATATCATCTATATCTATATCATCTATATCTATCTTCATATGGTAGATTTTAAGAAATTATCTCATTGACTCATGAGTTTGTGGGAGCTGGCAAGTGAAAATTCTGTAGAGCAGTTAGAAGGCTGGAGGCTGAGGCAGAAACTGATGCTATAACAGACTTAAGGCAGTCTAGAGACAGAATGCCTTCTTTTTGGGGGACCTAGTCCTTTTTTTTAAGGCCTTAAACTTACTAGATGAGACCCACTCAGTTTATGGAGAGTAATCTGCTTTACTCAAAGCCTACTTGCTTAAATGTGTTAATCACATTTTAAAAATACCTTCACAGCAATATCTAGACTGGTGCTTGACCAAACAGAACAGAACAAAACAAAAACAAAACAAAAAACCCAAAAAACAAACAAAAACCACCCCCAAAAAACTGGGTACCATGGGTACTATGGCCTAGCCTAGTTGACTCATAAAATTAATCACCACAGTTTGGAAGTGTCCCTTCCTCTTCAATTTTTTGGAAATGTTTCAGAATGACTGACATTGATCTTTAAATATTTAGTGTAATTCACTAATGAAGCCATGTGGCCCTGGGTTTTTCTTTGTTGGGAGGTCACAATTTACTGATTGTTACTGATTTCAATCACCTTATTCATTATTGGTCTGTTTAGACTTTCTATTTCTTATGATTCACAGTTGGTAGTTTGTATGTTTCTAGGAGTGGTTCCATTTCTTCTATTTTATAGAGGTTTTTTTTGTCATTAATTGTTCAAAATAGTCTTTTATGATCCTCTTTATTTCTGTGGCATTAGTTTTAATGTTTCCTCTTTCATTTTCGATTTTGTTAATTTTACTCTTCTTTTTCTTAGTCTACCTGAAGGTTTGTCATTTATGTTTATCTTTCAAAAAAAAAAAACTACTTTTGTTTTCCTTGACTTTTTCTCATGTTTTCCTAGTCTCTAGTCCATTTATTTCTGCTCTAATCTTTATTTCTTCTGCTAACTTTCAATTTATTTTTTTCTTTTAGTTCCTTGAAGTATAAAGTTAGGTTTTTTATTTGAGATTGTTTTTTCTTTTTTTTAAATGTAGGTGTTTATTGCTATAAACATCCCTCATTGTACTTCTTTTGCTGCATCCCATGTTCACTGAAACATCATTCACCATTGCCAATATATATGGAAACAATCTAAATATCCAACAACAGATGAATGAGTAAAGAAATTATTATATATACATATGATAAAATATGCAGCCTTCAGTAAGAAAAAAAATATTGTCATTTGTGACAATATGGATGAATATGGAAGATATTATGCTAAGAGTAAAAAACCTGTCACAGAATTACAAATACTTCATGATTCTACTTATACATCTAAAATAGTCCAACTCAAAAACACAGGTACGATAGTGGTTGCCAAAGACTGGGGAGTGAAGGAAATGAAAAGTTATTGTTCAATGGGTATAAAGTTTGAGTTGCATCTAATGAATTTGAGTTCTAAAGATCTGCTGTACAACACAGCATGGATAGTTAACACTATGGTATAATGCACTTCAAAAATTTTTAAGAGGGCAGATTTAATGTTAATTGTTCTTACCAACACACACACACACACACACACACACACACACACACAAGGAAACCTTAGGAGGAGTTAGAAATGTCTTTTATCTTGATTATAGCGATGGTATCATTTCATGTTTGCATATGTCCAAACTCATCAAATTGTATACATTAAATACATACACATTTTTGTACATCAATTACACCACAATAAAACCGTTAAAAAAAATTACAAATGTGTGATAGATATAGTCCCTGAGAGGTTATATGACATGAAAATTTTGGGATCTTATGGCCTAGCCTACCACATGAAAGCAGCAGAAGACATTCTGAGAAACAGTCTTCTCATAGAGATGACAGATGTATTTATAAATTGTGACATACTCAAGAGTTTTGAGTATGCCATGTTGCTACCCTAGTCTATTCCAAACATTGAATTTATCCATCAAGAACTTTTAGAGACCCAGCTTCAAAGAAAATTCATATGATATCTGTATCAAAATCAATACTAGGCTACCCAATGGAAACTACTTTTTTATTGTTTGTCCTGTTTGTTTGTTTTTACTCTGAACACAACCAGAACTGCATCAATCTTTATTTTTTCTCTAAAAATATATGGATACATTTCAACAGATAAGTCAGGCCAAAATGACTTAGAGTCTTCCCACTTTGAGATAAATAGCACTAGAGAATTACATGGAAGATTATGATAACTTCGCTATGTATTTCCTTTGAAAGCAGGAACTTTAATATATATTAGAAAGATTTCCACAAAAAAATGACAAAATACAAAAATAACATCTTTTGGAAATTTGGCTTAATTACATGGAAATACTGCTTTTAATGAGATATTTTAAGGATCAACTTATTCCTTGCCAATACTTTATAAATGCGGAATTATAATAAACTCCTATGGAATGAACCCCAGGACACTATAGGAAAGCTTTCCTAAAGCATTCTTAAAAGGTTTACTACATACTGTGAGGATTTTTCTTTAACATATTTTAAGTGAGCATAGAAAATGTCTACAACATATACATTCCATTTATACTCAGTTCACTCAACTAAGTATTCTATATAAAGGAACTAAACTAACCAGTGATTTGAATTTGATGGTCAGGGATGAATATGTAATAATAATTGCATCATTTTTAAAGAGACTAAATTATTTCTAAGGAGATTCTTATGTTTAGCAACTTGCATATTTTATCTTATCTGCTTCCAATATAATATCCACTTTCATTAAGGTTAATTTATAACTTCTCATGATTTACATTTTTAAAAGTATGCAAATTTCAGTTCATTAAATAATATATAGAGAATAATTCTCTGCTGATGTTATAATAAACAAAGGACCCATTTTATTCAATTTTAAGTACACATGAATATATATATACATACATATATGTGTGTGTATGTGTGTGTGTATATATATATATAACACTTATCTGCATTCTTATTTATAATATCCACAAACCTTCAATTTGAGAGAAGCTAGAATTTAAAATATAGTATACCTACTGAGTTGGGTTATTGTGGAGGTAGATGATATAAACTTAAGATAATTCATTAAGACAAAATATGAACAAACATATAGTCTACTAAATATGGTCACACATAAAAGTTAATAGGCCAGTGAAATGGTTGGCATAAGAAATACTGAACAGTAGTTTACAGTAACAGTGCATACAGAATGGAAATAGGAAATGGCTACTATCCCATGAGTTATCACAGCAGGCATTACAGTCAGCACAATAGGGGTATCATCTGCAAAAAATTGTGAGGCACACCTAGTTACTCTTATTTTATGAATAAGAAAACTGATATATAAAGTGTTTAAATGTTTAATATCAAATCTACTTCATTCTGTTTCCAAATTCTATGATTCATACTGATATGCTATGGATATCACGATTTGGCTATCGACAGCAGAACCCAGCATGAAAGCCTGGAGTTAGTCTATTAAGAAGACAAGAAGAAGGTCATCCCATAATGTTAGGCAGGTTTCCACATTGCATTCCTAAGCATGAAATAAGCCAGGAAGTTGAACTGGAACTTGATAACAAGGACAAAATAGATGTCCCACTACACAGTTAGAGAGAGAAGGAATAGCCACAGTGTTGTCATGAGACTGTGAGGCATTGTTTGTGAACTAGAGTTCCTTAAACACCAACTCCTAAAGACAGAATATTTCCGGTGTGGGTATGAGTAATGTGGATTCCTATGTGGGAAAAGAGGGTCTCATGGAAAGAAAGTTATTTTACCTATGAAATACAGTTAATTGTGAGAGTCAAATGTGAAAATAAATATTAGAATAATGAGTAATCAAAAGGTGTTTTATTATTGTTATGAAGTTATTGCCACTATAATTATCAATAGTGTCTAACTTGACTTTCTCAATTTGTGTGTAATAATCCTTTACATGGTGGTTCTGGAATAGTGCTGTGCTTTACAGTCTTATTTCTTAATGACTGGTAAATGCTGACCTATTGTTTTCTAAATCATCAGACGCAGCCAGAGCATTATGTTTTAATTCACAAACTCTGCAGGTAGCAACGATTGCTGTTCTGTTACACTTTTAGTTTCTATAGACTAGCCATAACATAATCAACAGTTCCTCAATGCTATTTGCTTCATGAGGACACAAAGTGTGTGAGTGCTGCCGAGGAATAATAGGTAGATATTTTGAATACAAATAATTTGAAAGAAAATCTTTGATAGAAAGACTACTATCTTATATTGTAAAGAGAATTAATAAGCCAGTTTTTCAAAGGAGATTCTCTGGTATTTTTCATACACGAACAGATTAAAATGGCAGATCACATGGTCTTAATACCACAAATAGTGCAGGAATTCAATGACAATATCTTACTAATTAATGTAGATGTGGGGCAGGTAGTATCAACTGTGTCTGAGATTTTATCCTACAATACTAAATATTACCCCAGATTCTGACAGATAGCTCTACCATGATTTTATTAAGGCCAAAATAGCTAGATAATAAGTTACTGCTGTATCTAAGCCTCTTTGATGATGACAAGTGACAGAAACCCAACTCTAACAAGTGTAGGCAAAAAATGAGAAACTGGTGAATAAAATATTTGTTTGAATGGACTGCTTATGCTATAGTCACAAAGAGCTTCAACATTTCATGGCTAAAGTTCTATCTGGTCTTATCTGCTTAAATAATACAGTCAGGAATCTCCTCTATATATCCCTAAATCATGTTGGATTGACTTTATTCTGAGGAGGAAGGGATTTGTTACAGAGCTCTGCTATAATTTGATTTTACTTTAGGACTCAGATGATTGAAGTTACCACTACCAGAAATATTGTTAATCAAAGTAACAGAGCAAAAGAGATCTTTGGAAGGTCTCATACCAACATTGAAATGCTCTGGCCAAATATTAGACAAGTCATTTGCATTTACAATTCATTGCCAAAACTGATCATATAGCTCCAACCAAACAGAAGGAATATGAAGTGTGTTTAGATAATAGGAAGCCAAAAATGTTTGTTTATATATATATATATATATGCCAGTTCCTAACTGCTTGTGTATTTATGATTATTAATCCCAGGTCTGATTAAAATAATCAAGGAGCAGGAATTTAATGGGACTCTTTCTGGATATTTTCTACATCTAAGTAATTCATAACATGTGACTCTTTCATGCTTTCACTTCAATCTTAGCCTCCTTGGGAGGGTGGGGCCACATAACCAGATATTTATCTATTAGTCCAACAATGGTGTGTTACTTTGTAAATTTATATCACATGTGTTAAAAGTTGCATACAATTTATATGGTGTATAGCACTATCTCTAAGGAAACCAATATGCTAAACTATAGCTCTGTGTTTTTCACAATTAGAATTGATGAAAAAAAGAGGAGGGAGGGGTTGCTTAACAAAAACAAACACAGGAAAAACTGGGGAGAGATGTAAACCACACAGATATTTTGCCTTTAAATAAACACACACGCGCGCGCGCGCACACACACACACACACACACACACACACACACACATACTGCTGATTATAAAGCAAATGGAGAAATAGAAAACACTTGAACATGTTCAAATGATGCCTTTTTTCTCATTCTGAAGTAGAAATCAAACTTATATGTTTAAATTGTTTCCTAGGTCTCTAAATAGAAATCTCTTCCTCTCACCTGGGTCAAAAAACCTGTAAAGCTATAAGTTGTCAGTATTCATTGAATTCTCACTGTTCCAGAACAATAGCCTTTTAGAAATGTTTATTCCTTAATTTCATTTCTGCCCATCATGCGTGGTTTAAATTTTTCTCAGGATCATGGATATTGTTTGAAGAGTTTCTTAAGTTCTGTGTGGTTGTTCCAGCACTGAGCATAGTATTTTTGTTAAGAAAATAGAATTTTGATAAAAAGAGTTTCAGAACATTGTATTCATTATTGTTGCTTAAAAAGTTACCCCAAAATGAGTGACTTAAAATCATTCCTCTGAGACTGTATACTGTTATCTTATCAGATCCAGTTCAGCTGAGCTGAGGAACTCAGTTTGACTCACTGTGTGTTCTGGGCCAACTAGATATGGCTCCGTGTGTCTCAGCCTCTTCCTGGGACAAGTGGGATAAACTGCTATGTCTTGTTTATGACAATGGTAGAGACTTAATGGCAAATGAAGTAAATTGTGCAAGTGCTTTTAAGGTATACTTTGAATCGTACCTTTAACTTTCCATTGTTAGGGGAAGGCAAGTTTTATCTTTCTTTCCTTCTGTACAAGGTTACTAAAGAGTTATGTGCCAAAAGACACACAGGAATTGGAAGAATTAAAAATTGTCATCACCCAATATACCACAAAGACAATTTATATATTTTTAAACATAAATAAATGTCTCTGTGAGAATCAAAGAAGTTGTGGCATAGTAAAACTTAGTAGGGCATTCTTGTCTTGTTCCTAGTTTATATTTCCCATCATCAGAGTGTTTACTTTTAATGAGACATATCTATGTTTTTGATATTGTTTTAAACTATGTATGTACAGCAAACTACATGAAATTTCCTAGTTCTAATACTGAGTAAACAGAATTAAATAGATTTCCAAAGTCCTTACATTTTGAATTCAGTTACATCATATATACCAATTTATTCATTTAATAACTCTTTATTTAATGCTATATTTTACATGAGATTATTCTTTCTCACTTCCTAAATCGTTATTTTCATCACATTACTGAAATACCAGAGTACTTAGGAACCACTGAATAAAATATTTTTGATCTACAGGGAGCTTTCTTTATATCCTTTATTTTACTGCTATGGAGTTCAACACCTCTAAAATATGGGTCAGGTTTATGGTCTTGACATTTTCTAGGCATATGGGTTTGAGAGCCAGAGACTATATCCATTATAGGTATTATAGGTTTAACCAAATTAGAGAGATAATTATGCTTATTACCTGGAATCATAAATCATTAAGAATGGAGACAGTTCTGTCTCCTAATATGTAGCAAGAGACAGTAAAGATGGAAAACGGGTAATTCTATTGTTAGGACTCAATACCATCACAACTACTGTTTGTGACTCCTTTGGTTGGATCTCTGTCACCATATATCCCACTTCATATCCATCTCTCTAATTTCCATAATACAGGTATATATTCATAGTACTTGACTGCTTAAAGATTTTCAGTAACTTCCTATTACTTTAAATATAAATTCAAAAGAGATACCACTCCAAAATTGTGATTATTTGACCTTAATTTCCACCACACTATTTCTACACAGCAAGCTCTCAAATAAACATAATAATATGCATCAAAATGGCCCCAAATTATTTCTACTTGATCTATTTGATAATTCCAAGAATATCCTAGCCATATTCTTTAGTAACCCCAATGTCTGGCTCAAGTACCCTACTCCTTTAGGAAGTATTCTTTAAATGTCCATCATGACCCTTGTAGGAGGAAGTTATTCCTTCCTCTGTGCCCAGTAACATTTGATGTGCTATCCTTCCTCTCTCATTTAAAGTTCTAGTAAAGTTGCATATGTACATCTGATGTTTCTCTACTGATACCAAATTCTTTGTTTGCCATGCTTGTCATCCATAATTTTACAGACATGTTGATGAGACCAATAAGTAAGCTGATTACAATAGTATTTGAATACCTGTCATGATTGAGGTATAGAGAAAGCCTTCCTGAATAAGTGGTACCAAGGATCTCAAGTCAAAATGAAGTGACTGATCATTATTTTTTAAAGTGACTCATTTGTAATCATACAGGATGTTAGAATCAAACTCAGTGTTTGAACTCATGTTCCTGGCTCTTTTTTTTTTTTTTTTTTTTTTTTTTTATTCTATGAACTTTGTCTTCCTTTGATAAATACTAAGAGACATAATGCTAACATTTGGTCATGCTGCTTAAATATTTGACTTAATGTGACATCATAAAATATTAACCTGTTCATTCTATGACAGCATAAACTTTGTCCTAGAAAATATATCTTTTGCATTTTTCTCAAATGAATATAAACCTCTAAGTTACTAGAATTCCCTTTTTTAATGTAAATAATGTTTGGCAAACCCTATAGTCCTCCTCTAATAATCTAATTGAAAGACGTTTTTCAAAGGTCTTCATTCTTCTTTATCTCTCTGCCTTTTGCGTTATTTAAAGTTTTCTCAGAATTATTTTGATTTTTTCAAATATCTTTCCTAGCTGAATTTTATAGCCCTACTTCTTAAATCAGGGATTCTCTAAACTTATTGAATTCTCTAAAAATACAGAAGCCCAAGCTCCATTCCAGATATGCTGGATTATAATAATCAAGCAGAGCTTTGAATGTGTATTTGTTACAAGTTCCATAGGAGATTTTGAAATACTGCTGGGATGAAAAATGCCTGTCTCCCTTTAACATGGGTATTCTACAAGGAGTTGTTGAAATCCCTTTTGCATTATATATATATTTCTCTGTCTCTCTCCCCCTCTCTCCCCCCCCCTTCTCTTACTCTAATGCTGGCAGTATTATAGCATTTGGTGACCCCCTGGAAAGAGTACTAAGGTCTCCATGTGAATATCTACCCTCTGTGCCTGTCTCTTTGAAGAACAATTAAATATGTCTCAGCTTTAGATGCCTGACACTAACCTGGAGAGCCTCCAGTTTTGCTTTTGTCCACCCTCTGCAATGCTGAATTTGACAAAACAAGATAGTGAACAAGAACAGAGCAGGAGTGAGAGATGAGAGCACAGTGAGCAATAGGGAAACTGAAAGGATAGGTCATATGAATGAATTTTTGCTATGCTGGTCATATCTAAAGTCAATACCACAGTATACAGCTATGTTTCTGAACAAGGCAAAGGTAGAGAGATGGTCTTAAGCAAGAGTGTTTCTTTAGACAAATGTTTCAATCTAAGAGGGGAAGACATCATATATCTAAATTATTTGGTTAAGGTACATCAGTGTCATTCACCTCACTCCCTGTCATGACATAGGCATGTTATCATCTCAGATCACAAGAAGAATGAGTACAGTACAGTAAGATATTGAGAAAGAGAGCCCATATTCACATAACTTTTATTATAGTATATTGTCATAATTGTTCTATTATATCATTATTTATTGCTATTAATCTGTTACTATGCCTAATTTTAAAATTAAAATTTATCATATATATATATTTGTATTACTACATTTTGTTATTTTTAAATCAGATAACTATTACTTTTCATTATATATCTTTTTTTCATTTTTAACTATTCTATTGAGATATTATCCATGTATCAAAAAATTTACCCCCTTAAGTACATAATTCAGTGGGTTTTATAGTGGATTTCACAGGGTTGTGCAATTTTCACCATAAACCAATTTTAGAACATTTCATTCCCCCTTAAAAAACTTTTTACTGATCAGCAGCCAATTCATATCCCTCTTTCTCCCTCCTCCTCCACCCGAGGCAACTACTAATTTACTTCTTGTACATTTGTCTCTTCTGGATATTTCACACAAATGTAATCATATACTATATTTTCTTGAAGATTTTATTGGTTTAGCTCTTACATTTAGATCTAAGATTTATTTTGAGTTAGTTTATATGGTGTGAGAGGTATTTCTGGCATATTTAGAAAACTTTCACATTTCGGATATATAAGGAGAAAAATATAGATGGTACACTTTCTGAACTTTAAAAATATGGGATTATTTTATTGTCTTTAGATGAGTAAGATGAATTGCCTGGATATAGAAATTTGAGTTTATAACATTTTCCTTCAAATATCTGCAGATGCAGCTTCAGTGTTGTTCAGCAGAAGTCTGATGCCACACATATTTTTTTTTTAAGATTTTTATTTATTTGTTTGAGACAGAAAGAGAGAGAGAATGAGAGAGAGAGAGAGCGCATGAGAGGGCAGAAGGTCAGAGGGAGAAGCAGACTCCCTGGGGAGCTGGGAGCCTGATGTGGGACTTGATTATGGGACTCCAGGATCATGACCTGAGCCAAAGACAGTTTCTTAACCAACTGATCCACCCAGGCGCCCCTGGGTAAATATTTAAATTAACTGTCCTCCCCAAGACATTTGAAAAATGTTTCCTTAAAATTCAAAAGTTGTATATATCTTATATATAATATGTAAATCTTATATAAATGAATAATTTATGCATATATACATTTTAACAATTTGATATTACCTGTGTTCTCTCAATGGTGCAAACTCATATTTTTTCTACACAGAATGTTTTGTTCTTTCTTTATGATTACTGTGACATCAAAAATCTGAATATTAAGTTTGTATTATCTATTTTACACATTCACCAACTTCTATTACATCAATGTTATCTTTATACATTCTTCTATATTTTAAGGGTAGTTTCTCAAGATTGCTCTCCATTTTGTGGATTTAATACTATGCATTGTCAATTATGGTCATTAATGCTTCTAATTCAGATTAAATGTTTGATATTGAGTATATATTTCTTCAAGTCTTATTTTACCTCTACTTATTTCATAATCTGATTTCTACTAATTTCAGAATGATGTCTCCTTGTTTCACCAATTATCCAATCTTAAATAGACCTTAAGGTTATCAAAACACAAAGGAGATGTTTCTAAAACTGTACTTTCAGTAATTTTTGCCAAATTATGTCTTCCTTTGGATATTTAGCATAATCTCCACTTTACCATATAAAAAAGAACACAAAGTTTATCATTATTCACATAGCTTGGTGATTCTCAAGTTAAATATATATTGGTATAGGGGCACCTTGGTGGCTCAGTCAGTTAAGTGTCTGCCTTAGGCTCAGGTCATGATCTGAAGGTCCTGAGATCAAACCCAACATCAGGTTACTTCCTGAGCAGGGAGTCTATTGCTGCCTCTCCCTGTGCCTGCCTCTCTGCCTACTTATGATTTCTCTCTCTCTCTCTCTCTCTGTCAAATAAATAAATTTAAAATCTTAAAAAAATATTATATATATATATATATATATATATATTCTTAAAATGCAAATCATGGGCCCTACTTACCCTACTGAAAAGTATATTTTCTGAGATAATGAAAGACTGTAGTATTCTTCACAACTGTTTCTCCTTTCCTTGAAGAGAACTATGCATATACTATATTGTTTGTGGTATATTCCTATTGGTATCTTGCTTTGGACAATAGAATGTAAGTTTGGTATAACACACGCCACACCCAAAAGTGCATTTCAAATACAATTTTGTGTGTCTCTTGATGCTGACCTCTGTCAGGAGACCAACATGTGCCAGGGAGTGGCTGTCCCTTCAGTCAATATCCAAGAACAAGAAAACATGTAGATCAAACTCCAGCAATTCTGAGAGCTAAACAGATGTTTGCTGTTGCCAGTTACTAAAGTTGTGGGGGTGTCATCACAGCAAAGCTGAGAAATATGGAGGAAAAAAGAGGCTGGGGAAATTTTACATTTAACAAGCTTCCAAAGTAAGGTTAGTGCAGGTGGTACCTGGAGCACATGCTGAGAAGCATCAGTTTAGTGGCTGTTAAAAGTACTGCTTATATCACTCATACTTTGTTTGTTGCTCTAGACCCAAGCTGCATTTGCACTATCTATCAGTCATTCATGTAACATGGTTCTGCTGGATGGAGGAGAGATTGCCTGTTCACCATTCCTGAACTTCAGTTTGTAAGGAGGGCATTTTTTCCAGACAATTTGAAGCAGTCTGTAATTCTTTTCTTGCCTGAAAACAATCCAATAAAACTGCACCCACAGAGGGCTCTGTTCTACCCATTCTCTATCACGATTCCACATCCCAGGTGAAGCGCTCTACTGCTTTCCCACTCCTCCTTTCAGTAACACTGCTGAGAAATGTATTTGATAAGTGATGCAGACAAAAAGAAAAACCAATGGGGAGAATAGGAAAATTAAGTTCTTATTGCCTGCCTGCCTCATAAAGCAGATCTGATGTAGTATGAGGTATGGCTATCTTCCTTCAGGTCAGCAAATAATCCATACCTCTGATGCAGAGAAACACATCAAGTGTAAGATCTGATTTATTGATTTCTTGTATTGTCCCAATATGCCATATCAGATTTTTTTTTTCTTTTTGGAAATTAGAAATCCTCTTAAAAAAATCCTCTTAAGTTCTGATAAATTTTTAATCAATTTTCTGAATTGCCATTACTGCTAATAACCTTCCTCCTCTTTCTGTATTTTCAATGGGAGCCTGGGGAAAGCACTGGCTGCCTGCTATCTTGACCAGAAAATCTAAAATGACCTTGTTTGGAAGACGTTAAAAAGTCACAGGAGCTAGATGACAACTAACATCTGGGGGAAAAGAGATGAATAATCTTGAGTTGAGAATATGAAGTAAACAAGCAGTGGGTTGCAAGCAGTACTGTTATAATGTTGGTCATGTGAAGCTCAGCAGGCTATCCTAGACCCTGCAGGAAGCTGCAGTCAAGATTACTATATGCACTGCAAGTAGAAACAAGTCTATTGTGACTAAGAAACTTGTATTAAAAGATTCAAAGTCAGTTTTAAAAAGAAAGCACAAGTAATTCATAGTATTTATGATGCTTATCAAAGGCAACTGGAACAAAGTTTTGACATAAATGATCATTTTGAAACTCAAGGAGTACAAATTTCCAAAATGCAGCCTGTCTGAAATATAAAGAGGGTCTTATAACATAATTTTTATTATTATAGTCCTAGCAACTTTCATATAAAGAGGAAAAAATAATTGTGAAATTAATTCCTCACAATGCCCCTGGCCAAGAGATGAGATAAATTTGCCCACTCTTTTCTTGCATACAGGGAAATTGAGGCATTTGAATTATGTGGAATAGACACATTATTAGCATTTTTATTATCATAATTTTAGGGTGAACACATATGGCATTTTATAGGTTTTTTTTTTTTTAGCACATACATTTTGAGCTTTCTAAATTGACAACAGTAATATTGTCCTCTTAAAGTAAATTCATTCCCTCTTCTTCTAGAGAACAGCAAACATGTATCTCTTTGTTAGAAATACCTCCAGGCTCAAATTGAGAAAATGACTGTCCCTGACTGATCTCAGCCAAGAAAGCTAAGATTTCACATACAATCTGACGCTATACTTCTAGGGGAATGCATTAACTCAGGCCACAGTGATTTATCTGAGATTTTTTTAAAGGAATATCATAAAAATTTTATTCTCACTTAAAATTATTATTATTATATGACTCAAGGAAAAGAAATTTAGGGAAAGTAACTGAGTAGGAAAGCTTTCTCTAGCATTTTTCATAGCTAGTGGATTCAACTTTATTCTATACCATAAAGGGTGAGTATCAAATTTTTTCCCTTAAGCACCTTTCAAAGAAAACTTGTTGCAACCTTTAGAGCTTGATGGAAAGAAGGAAATAAGTCTTGATTTGCCTAGTGATTAAAACATGCAGTTGAGTAGCAGCTCATGACATATGTTATGCCTTATGAACTATGTTGAACCATCTTCAGATGGGTATACTTCACATTTATGATTTCTGGAGCATTTAAATGATTCTAATGAACCCTTGAATATATTTAGTGGCTCATTAAGTGGTATTAAATGAGATAGCTTTTTTAAAGGATAAGAGTTGTTAACCATTAACATAATAATGATTTCTTTACTCAAATTGCTACACTCATAAAAGCACATAGATATAATTTTATTATTTCCAAATCTAAAAACCAACAATTACATTGCCTATACCCATGTCATGTGCACATCCTCATGAATGGTGTCTTGCCATAAGAATTGATATAGAAACATGGATAAAAATTAACTAGATCATAATTATGGATAAAAAAAATAATAAACCAATACAGGGTCATAGTTATATTTAAAATTCACTCACTGTGGTTAATACAACTCTGTGAGAGCTGGGGAGCATAAAATTTTAGTTGATTTTTAATAAATCCTGCATAATTTTGGTTACCAAAAACAAATTTGCTAATTTTCAGTTAGCAAAACAACATTTCTTGGTGAGAATTGTTACCAACCCAGGAACTGTAGTAGGTCTAGGCAAAGCAACCTGTGTTTTGTTTGCATCAAGCATGCTCACCTCATAAAAGAAATGGTAGAAAGCCTATGAAACTGGTGGCATCTCATCTTACTGGAATTATGTTTTTTTATGAAAGAAGCTCTATATTGAATGAGCTACATTATGGGGAAAAAAACTGAAAGACATGTGAGTATGTACCTCATTTCAAGACAATGATAGAAGGCCAAGTAGAAGTGTTAGTGTTGTTTTATTGTTAGATAATTATCTAAATGGCCAAGTCCATTTTGAAAACCAGGTAATCAAGTGGATTTATACAGTGTAAAGTTAGGTCCATCAAAAAGGTGAGAGGATTTGGGCAGCAATAATCTCTTTCCTCATTATATAAATATCCAAAAATTTTATCAGTAATGAATCCAGAAGAGTTAGCAAACTTATCTACCTAATATCAAAATTGGTTTTTGGAACTGAAACTAAAGAATAATATAACTATAATGCAAGCCATATCATTATGATTTCTGTAGCATGTGAACCAATCATTGTTACAATAGCTGATAATCAGATTTTAAAAAGATAGTTTAAATAAGACAAAAAAGAAAAAGACAGAAAGAAAATAAGAAAGAAAGAAAGAAAGAAAGAGGAAGAGAAAGGAAAGAAAAAGTTATATAGATTGAAAAGGATTTGATAACACTATCTTGTTTGCAGATGTCATGATCATCTATGTAAAAGATCCATAATAATAAAAAGAATAACTTAGAAAGCTGGATGAAGGGACGCCTGGGTGGCTCAGTTGGTTAGGCAGCTGCCTTCGGCTCAGGTCATGATCCCAGCATCCTGGGATTGAGTCCCATATCGGGCTCCTTGCTCGGCAGGGAGCCTGCTTCTCCCTCTGTCTCTGCCTGCCTCTCTGCCTACTTGTGATCTCTCCCTCTCTCTCTCTCTCTCTGACAAATAAATGAATAAAATCTTTAAAAAAAAAAAAAAAGAAAGCTGGATGAAAGCAATTATAGTAAGAGTACAGGATATAGGGTTGATATATAAAATTTAATTGATTTTCCATATATCAATAATTAATATGTGGATTATGAAATTAAAGATACAATATCACTTATTTATTTTTTATTTTACTTTTTAAAAAATTTTGTTTTTTCAGTCTTCCAAGATTCATTGTTTATGCACCACACCCAGTGCTCCATGGAATACATGCCCTCCTTAATACCCACCACTAGGCTCACCTAACCCCCCACCTCCCTCCCCTTCAGAACCCTCAGTTTGTTTCTCAGAGTCCACAGTCTCTCATAGTTCATCTCCCCCTCCCCCTCCAATTCCCCCAGTTCACTTTTCCTTTCCTTCTCCTAATGTCCTCTGTGTTATTCCTTGCATTCCACAAGTAAGTGAAACTTATAATTGACTCTCTCTGCTTGACTTATTTCATTCAGCATAATCTCTTCCAGTCCCATCCATGTTGATACAAATTTGGGTATTCATCCTTTCCGATGGAGGCATAATACTCCATTGTATAAATGGGCCATATCTTCTTTATCCATTCGTTTGTTGAAAGGCATCTTGGCTCTTTCCACAGTTTGGCGACTATGGCCATTGCTGCTATGAACATTGGGGTACAGGTGGTCCTTCTTTTCACTACATCTGTATCTTTGGGGTAAATACCCAGTAATGCGATTGCAGGGTCATAGGGAAGCTCTATTTTTAATTTCTTAAGGAAACTCCACACTGTTTTCCAAAGTGGCTGCACCAACTTGCATTCCCACTAACAGTGTAAGAGGGTTCCCCTTTTTCCACATCCTCTCCAGCACGTTTTGTTTACTGTCTTGTTAATTTTGGCCATTCTGACTGGTATAAGGTGGTATCTCAATGTGGTTTTGATTTGAATCTCCCTGATGGCTAATGATGATGAACATTTTTTCATGTGTCTGGTAGCCATTTGTATGTCTTCATTGGAGAAGTGTCTGTTCATGTCTTCTGCCCATTTTTTGATGTGATTATCTGTTTTTTGAGTGTTAACTTTGAGGAGTTCTTTATAGATCTTGGATATCAGCCCCTTGTCTGTAGTGTCATATGCGAATATCTTCTCCCATTCCGTGGATTGCCTTTTTGTTTTGTTGACTATTTTGTTTGCAGTACAGAAGCTTTTGATCTTGATGAAGTCCGCAAGGTTCATTTTTGCTTTTGTTTCCTGCCTTTAGAGACATATCTTGAAAGAAGTCACTGTGTCTGATGCCAAAGAGGTTACTGCCCATGTTCTCTTCTAGGATTTTGATAGATTCCTGCCTCACGTTGAGATCTTTTATCATTTAAATTGTACCCCCTTCCAAAAAAGAAATATTTTGGAATGATCGAAATACTCACAAGATCTATATGAGAAAAAAACTACAAAATTCTGATAGAAGAACTAAATAAATGGAGAGATATTTCCTGTTCTTGAATAGAAACACTCAGTATTATAAAGCTGTCCATTCTTCCCAACTTGAATTTACAGATGGGAAACAATCCCAATAAAAATCCAAGCTAGTTAATTCATGGATATTAGAAAGCTGCTTCTAAAATGTATGTAGACATCCAAAATAAACATATTAGGCAACTCAGTATTGAAGAACAAAGTTGCAGGACTGTTATTACCCTACTACATGAACTAAAATACATGAAACAGAAACCAGAAAAATAGTATAAAAGATTAATAAAACTAAGAGCTGGTTTTGGAAATGATAACCAAATCTGAAAAATATTTATCTAGACAAACCAAGAAAAAAAAAGAGAGAAAATTCAAATGAAATTAGAAATGAAGGAAGAGACATTACAACTGATGCCATAGAAACACAAAGGATAGTAAGAAACTGTTGAAAATTATGTGTCAACAAATTGAATAATCTCGGAGAATTGGATATATTCCAAGAAACATACAACCTGACAAAATTGATCATGGGGAAATAGAAAATTTAAATGGACAAATAAAAATACAAAGATTAAATTAGAAATCAAAGAGTTTCCAACAAAGTGCAAAACCAGATGGTTTCACTGGTGAATTCTAGCAAACATTTAAAGGAAGATTAATGTCATTTCTTCCCAAATTCTTCTAAAACTTTGAGAGAAAAGAAACTCATTTGATGTGGTAGATAGATGGCTCAGTGGTTAAGTGGCTACCTTTGGCTCAGGTCATGATCCCCGTGTCCTGGGATCAAGCCCTGCATCGGGCTCCCTGCTTGGTGGAAAGCCTGTTTCTTCCTCTCCCACCTCCCTGCTTGTGTTCCTTCTTTCGCTGTGTCTTTCTCTGTCAAATAAATAAATACAAAAAAAAAAAAAAACACACCTCATTTGAGAGGACAGCATTATCCTGATACCAAAGTCAGATAAGGATACTATAAAAAAGGAAAATGACAGGACACTATCCCTTATAGATATAAACATTTTCAACAAAATACTAGTAAACTAAATTAAACAGATTGAAAGAATCATACATCATTATTAAGTGGGGTTTATCTTTGTAATGCAAGAATGGTTCAGCATACGCTAATAAATAAATGTGATACATCACATTAATAAAGTAAAAGATAGAAATCATATGATCCTTTCAATAGATGTGGAAAAAGTAATTAACAAAATTCAAAATCCTTTCAAAATAAAAACCTCCAGAAATTCAGTGTAGAGATGATGTATGTCAGAAGAATAAAGTTCATGTATGACAAAGCGACAGCTAACCTCAAACTAAACAGTGAAAAGTTGAAATCTTTTCCTTTAACAACAAGAACAAGACTAGGGTACCTATTCTTCATCATAATACTAACAGTTCTAGCCAAAGTAAATAGGCAAGAAAAAGAAATAAAAACATCTAAATCAGAAAATTGTTTTTAGATGACATGATCTTATACATAGAAAGTCGTAAGGAATTCACCAAAAATGTTAGAATTAATAAACAAATTCAGTAAAGTTGCAGTATACAAATCAACATACGAAAATCAGTTGTTTCTATACATCTAAAACAAACTATCTGCTAAAAGAAATAAGACAATCTTACTTACAATAGCATAAAAAATAAAAATAATTAGGAATATATTTAATCAAGGAGGTTAAATATCTGTACGTTGATATCTATATGGAATAAATTAAAGAAGTTGTGAATAATAAAAAGATATCTTGTGTTTACATATTAGAAAATTAACATTGTTAAAATGCTCATAGTACCAGAGTCATCTATAGATCCAGCGCAATCCCTTTTAAAACCCCAATGGCATTTTTCACAGAAATTAGAAAGAAAATAATTCTAAAATTTATATGAAACCACAAAAGACCCAAATGGCCAAAGCAATCCTGAGAAAAAAGAACAAACTTGGAGTTATCACAATTCTTGGCTTCAGAATATATCGCAAAGCTCTAGTAATCAAAACAATATGATACTGGCATAAAAAGAAACTCCTAAATCAAAGGAACAGAACTGAGCGCCCAATATAAATTCATGTATGTTTGGTTACCTAGTATTTGACAAAGGATCCAAAACACTCAGTAATTAAAGGATAGCCTGTTCAATAAATTGTCCTGGGAAAGCTGGATAACCAGATACAGAATGAAATTAGGCCTTACGTTTTACCACTCACAAAAATGAAAACTAAATGAACATAAATGAACTTGTTAAAAAGTTAAATGTAGATCTGAAACCACAAAACTCTTAGAAAAAAAGGTAGGGAAAACTATTTCAGAACAAAGTCTTGCAAAATTTAGTTATGACACCAAAAGTCCAAGCCACAAAAGCAAAACTCAACATGTGGAATTACATCAAACTATAAATCTTCTGCACAGCAGAAGACACAATTAACAAAATGAAAAGCAACATACAGAATGGGAGAGTGCATTCACATGTTATATATTAGATAATAGATTAACATTCAAAAAAATATAACAAACTCTCACAACTCAATAGCAAAGACACAGATAATCTAATAAAAATGGGCAGGGGATATAAATAAACATTTTCTCAAATAAAATACAAATGATCAATAGATACATGGTGCTCAACATTAATCACCAGGGAAATGGAAATGAAAATCACAATGAGATATTGGCTCACATCTGTTATAATGGTTGTCATAAAAAAGACAAGAGACAATAAGTATTAGTGAGGATTTGAAGAAAAGGAAGCCCTCATTCACTATCAGAAATGTAAATTGTCATAGCTGCTATGGAAAACAATATGGAGGTTCCCCCAAAATTAAAAATACAACTACCATATGATCTAGCAATACCATTTCTGGGTATACATCCAAAGAAAATGAAATTGTTACCCAAAACAGGTATGTTCATCTCCATGTTCATTGCAACACTACTCATAATAACTAAAACATGAAACAACCTAGGTGTTCATCAGTGAATGAATCAAGATAAAGAATATATTTTATATATATATATATATATATATATATGTATGTATATATGTTAATGTATGACATATAGAATATATTATGTATCATATATAAATCACATACAAATATATATTTATACATATAAACTATACATTATATATATGTATGTATGTATATATATACATATGTAAGTAATCTGGCCATAAAAAGAAGGAAATTTTGCCATTTGTGAAGGGCATTACTCTAAGTGAAAAAAGTCAGAAAAAGAAAGACTTTTGTATGGTCCTACTTCTATGTAGAACATAAAAAAGCCAAACTCCTATAGAAAGTGGACTGGTGGTTGCTTTGGACCAAGTCACAGGGGAAATAGGATGTTGGTCAAAAGGTAAAAAGTCACAGTTTTAGGAAAAAGACATTCTGGGGACCTAATGTACAGCCTGGTGATCTTTGCTAAAATAATGTATTGTATACTTGAAAGTTGTTAAAAGAGTAAATCTCAAATTGTTCTCACCGTAATAAAAGGGAAATATGAGAGGTGATAAATATTTTAACTAAACTTATTTTATCATTTCAAAAAATATATATGTATGCAATCATCACATTGTTCCCCTTAATATATTACACAATGTCATAATGTAAATTAATCTAAACTAAGCTACAATAGTCAAGACAATGTGGTACCAGGGGAAGAATAAATAAATAGTTCACTGGGTCAGAGCCCAGAAACAGACTCACATTAATGTAGTCAACTGTTCCTTGACAAAGAAGGAAAAAAATACAATGAGGTAAAGAAGTCTGTTTGTTTTCTGTCAACAAAGGGTGCTGGAACAACAAGACATGCACATGTCTAACCACAAACCTCATACCTTTCACAAAAATTAATTCAAAATGAGTCAAAATGTAAAACACCAGAAATCCTAGAAGTAACATAAGAAAAAACCTAGATGACTTGGTATGGCAATGATTTTCTACATAAAGCATCAAAGACACAATTCATGAAAGAAATAACTGATAAGCTGGATTTCATCAAAATTAAATACCTCCATTCTGCAAAAGACAATGACAAAAGAACAAGACAATAAGTCATATACTGGGAGAAAATATTTACAAAGTGTATATCTGATAAGGAACTCCTAATCAAAATATATGAAGAACTTTTAAAACTCAATAGTTAGAAAACAAACAACCCAATTGTGTGAAGCCAGAGGGCATATGGGAAGTCTCTGCACCCTTTTCTTAATTATGCTGGAACATAAAACTCTTCTAAAAATTAAATCTTGAAAAAAAAAGCTATTTTTTAGGCATAGCTTGTTCCTGTGTCTTTTGGTGCCAGAAAAAAGACCTAGGATTTACATACTTAAAACAGAACTGTATAGCATTTTCTAGGGTTGTTAATCCCAGCTTTATGATATCTTCCTCTTTTTAATTTGTCTTTTATATGATTTTCCTCTATCAATACCTTCTACCTATCCCACTTTTATGTTGTGCTTATTTGGCAATTTTAAATAGAACAAATATTTAAACCAATTACATATCTGCTCATAAAGACTGAGCAATAAATAAATAAACAAACAAACAAACAAACATTTTTCTGGACCAAATGTTAATTCAATATTAAGGACAGATTTTACAAATTTGAAATCCTGAAATACTATTAACCAGTCTCTTGATGACTATACTATTTCTTTTAAACTAGGTTCACTGTTTCTATAATCTACTAAGGATCATGATGTTTCAGCCTTATTCCTCCATTCCAAGGGTCTTTGAATATATATGACTCTGACTGATATCCAAAGGCCAAATCTGTGCCATCTACCCAGACTATCCTGTCTATATAGATCATGCCCCCCCCAATGTCAGGGAAATAATGTTTTGAAGTTTCTGAGCCATTGGGTAGCTGGAGGCACTTCTGTGTGGTGGTTTGAAGTAAAGAATCACAAGCAAAATCACTTATGTCTCTAAAATGCTAAATGATTTTTCTAAAATTACATTAAGCAAATTAATAAATTGCAAAGTGACACAGTTTCCTCATCTATAAAATGAAGAATAAATGTATAAACTTTATAGATTTGCTGTGAGTGTTGAGTGAAATATATTTGATACATGGGAAGAATTAATTAAATCATGCTATTCTTGTCCTAGGTATCAATTTCATTTAGAGCTAAATTTCTAGATCAGGAAAGAAAATGCAAGTTCATTTTTCAAATTCTTATTTCCTCGATAATGGTAAACATCTCTCACTTACCCAAAGCCTCTCACACTCCCAGATATTTGAATCAAAAATCTAGCACCACTGTAAATAGAGAACTGTAATTAATTAGAGAGACTTTACCTATTTGCTGCCCTTATCTGAGATAATAAACTATGCTTAATTTTGTATCATACAGTAATTACAAAGCTCTTCTTGAGCTATTGTATTTCTCTCTGTATAATATGCACATATTTCTTAACTTTGTAAGAAAGCTGACTGGCCTAACCATAACAAAATTCTGGATGTATGAATCTCAAACCTGATACTAGTACATATATATAATTCATTGGACATAAAATACATTTTTAAAGTGTACAGTTCACTGACTTTTAATAAAGTCACATAGCTATAAAGTCATTTTGACTGTCTAGATCCAGAATATCTTCATTATCCAAAAAAGACAGGGCATACCTGTTAGCAGTCACTATTACCCTCTTCACCTAGCTCCTGGTAACAACTATGCCATTCTGAACATTTCATATAAATGTAATCATAAGATATGTGAATTTTTTTGTGTCTGTTTTCATTCACTAACATTAATGTGTTCAGGTTTCATTTCATGCTGTAATATACATATGTACTTCATTCCTTTCTATTGTTGAATGATATTCCATTTCACGGATATATTTTCTTTATCCATTCATCAGTTGATGAATATTGTGTTTTCCATTTTGGGACTATTATTAATAATGTTGCTAAGGACATTAATATGATAACTTTTGTGTAGATGTGTTTTAAACTATCTTTTGCATATATCTAGGAGTGGAACATTTTGAAGAACATTAATATTCTGAGGAACCACAAAATGGTTTTTCAAGGCTTTTACTGCTCTACATGCTCACCAGGAGTGTATGAGAATTCCAATTTTTCCAAATCCTTCCCAACACTTGCTGATATGCATCCTTTTAAAAAAAAATTAGAGTAATTCTAATATATACAAACTAATAACATACTGTGTTTGACTTGCATTTCCCTAATGAATAATGATGTTTGTTTACATGCTATTGGCCATATGCATATCTTCTTTGAAAAACATATGTGCTCAAATCCTTTATCAATTTTTTTCATCTTGGCATTGATAAGTTGTAAGAGTTCTTTTTATATTTGGTAATTAGTCTCCTTCAGGCATATGATTTATAAATATCTTCTCTCATTCTGCACATTTTGTTTTGTTTTCTTGATGGTATTACTTAATTTTGAAGTCCAATTTATCTAATTCCCATTTTCTCATTTAAACATTTTGTATCTTATCTAACAAGCCATTCATTGCCTAATCTATGATAATGAGAACTTACTATGTCTTCTTCTAAGAGTTTTATAGTTTAAGTTCATATTTAGGTTATTGGTCTATTTTCAGTTAAATTTTTTATATGGTGTGAATTGGGGTCAAATTTCATATTTTACCACGTGGATATCCATTTTTCCCAATACCATTTGTTGAAGACTATGATTTCCCAATTAATCATCTTGGCACATTTGTCAAGAAGCAACTGCTCATAAATATATGGCTTTATTTCTAAACTGTTATTTGTCTTCCACTGATCTACTAACCTGTCTTTATACATGTCACACTCTTGGTTATTAAAGTTTTATTTTTTTAATTAATGTATTTATTTTAGAGAGAGAGTGCAAGCAGGTGGTAGGGCAGAGAGAGAGAGAGGGCTAGGAAAAGAATCTCAGGCAGACTCCCCATGGAAAGCTGAAGTGGGGCTTTATCTCATGATCCTGAGATCAGGACCTGAGCTGAAACCAAGAATGGGATGCTTAACCAACTGAGTCACCCAGGTGCCTCTCGGTTATTATAGTTTTACAATCACTTTTATAATAGGCTAAGGTGAATCTTTTAAATTTGATCTGTTCTTTAAAAAAAAAAAAAGTCTGGAACTCTTATTTTTTCATATGAGTTTTAAAATGACCTTGTTAATGTTTCAAAAAAAAGACAATTTGATAGGAATTGCATTGACCCTTTAAGTCAATTTAGAGAGAATTGTCATCTTAACATTATTGCCTTCCAATCCACGAACATGGGTTATATTCTTTTTTCTCCTGCTCAATAGTAACATTTTAAAACATATTCAAGATATAAATATATAAAATATAAACATAATAATTGTCTTTATATGATGAGATAAAATAATTTTAAATTCTGTAGATTATCTTTATCAATAATGAAAAAGAAGTATAGATATTAAGCAAATATTATCATCTACATAAGAATATTTTACTTAACTAAAATCTGAAATATTTAAATATTTAAAATATTAAATACTTAAAAATTTAAATATTTAAAATATTAAATTTTACTTCAGAAGCCAAAAAAAATTGTTGCATTCTTCTATTACAAAATATTAGGATTGTGATGTCATGCTTTCAGATAAAATTTTCAAATCTCAGAGCCTGGTTTAAAGTGGATACAAAACTATGGTAGCATCATAATGTAGTTTTCTAGGTATAAACTGGAGTCCAGGGTTAGAAAGGCCTTGTTATGTCATTCTTAATTTTCTTGAGATTGGTTGTATTAAGAAAAATGTCTGGAAAAGTTTCTAGGGTTCTCAGGTTCTCAGACCCTGGAGGAAAATTTATGTTGTGGCTGTGATGTTCTGAAGCAAGTCATTGTGAAAAGTACAGGCACTTTTGTCCTTAATTCATCTGATTTAGTTTTTGTTTCCATAACACCTCTTGGCCTGAAAAAGTTCATCTTTTGATTTCAAATTTATAAATGTCCTTATTTTAGCTTTATAAGCCTGATTCCAAGTAAGGTCTATCCACAGCATGGTATAGTAATAAGCACAAGGATCCACATCCTATTACGCAGACCACTTTTGAACACACTGCTTTTTGTTACAAGGAAGAAGATTATCAGCTCAGGGTGAAATATTATTTATATGGTATCATGGGAGCAACTTTCTCCCAACCAACATCAGGGACTGGAATCCTGCCTGAGACTTAAAAGTAATAACATAGGGTTTATGCTCAGATACAATAAAGCCATCACTAAAAATAAAATTGAGCCAGTGATTTCATCTCCACATGACTGATTTCTGTTTTGGTAATTATATTTTATATATCACAAATAACTGTGTTGTACATCATGAATATTTATTTCAGAGATGAAATTGCTGGCAACTTTATAACTTTCTGAAGTGACACGATCATGTATTAGAATGTATTATCTAAGAGTTGTACTTTAACCACAGTGAATCATGACTCACACAATTAACTTCCAGCCCTGTGAAAGAGTTTAGTTTCAGAATTCTCTAGAGAAATTGCATTTTTCAGACTTTCTATAGTTTGAAAGCACAAACCAGAAGCTTGGGACACAGTGGAAGTTCAAATAGAGACCCTGGTATATCAAATCTCAATTTCAGATATTTTCATATTGATGTTACTCTCAGTTTAATAGTAAATAGAAGAGACACTGTGCAGGAATACATTCTGATCTCTTGGCAGTGACAATTTCTATGTTAGTCAGCAAATTCTACAATTTCTTATACTTTTTGACATCATGCAGTAAAGTGTCAGTAAAGTGAAGATGAAGCGCATACCAGGGATAAATTTCTCACTCTCTATTCTGCAAATGTCTTTCTAAACCATGTACTTGAAGATCACTTCTTTGGGACTTCAGCAAAGGCACTAATTCTACAAATGTCTTCCTGGAAGCACTATGAAATTTAACTCAGAACACAAACAAATTTTAAATGGCCATTAGATGTGTTAGAAAATTAAAGAAACAATAATAATCTAGTCACTTGTTTTTACCCAGGAAAGACTGTTTTACCTTTATTTTATAGATAAAGAATGTGATACTCAGAGATACTAAATCACATATTTAAGGTAAAAATTTTGTTTAATGTAGATGTATAAGTGAATATTCATAACACTGCATTACTTTCAATACCAATCTACTTCTACATTTTATTAAGCATTACACAATGATCAGGCCCAAATATCTCTTTGATAGACATGGATGTTGCATTTATTCAAAACAAGTTGTGACTAAATATGCTGACAGAGAGCAAGGAGCTGAGGAGCTACCACCTCCATCAAAGTCAGCCCCAAGACAGTCTTCAGTATTGTGCCTGGTGTAAATGATGTGGCAACGGGAATTTGACGGTAGTAAATGATGCAAGATAGTGTCCATAAGAAGAGACCTTTCACAAGGCTCAACGCACACAGTTGCTCGGTGTGACAGCAATTATGGCTGTAGGCCACCAAAGGAAAAAAATCATTCTAGCAGGAAGCAAAGCAATAAATTGTCAGCTACCAGAAGAGTATAATCTAAGCGATACCATCAGCTGCCATGAGCTGGATCAAATAGCTATCAGCCATCTTGTCAATGAGGAGAGAAATTCAGTTCCCTTCATTTCTGTTTGAGATTTTACCCAGAGTCTGCTCTTCTATTACTCTTATTCTTCTACTCAACTATCCTTAGTGATGTAGTCAAGGTACAAAATATTTAATTCATCTTATAAAGGTATAATAATATAGATGCATACACAACAGACTGAGTTGAATCGAGTGACCATATCAATATACAATCCAGTTTAGGAAATTCCTGGATAATCGTTATCTTCTGAAAAGCTCTTTTGCAGAAGTACCATGCCAAACAGGAAGACAATACAATAGCTGATAGACTTTGAGTTTCAGCTAAATAATTAATATTCTACTCTAATTTATTTTATTGTATATTCTTACTCAAATGCAAGTTATAATTCATGGACCACTTATTTATATAGAATTATTCTTTAAAAGAAATATTGCTATGCGTCTTCACTGTAGAAAATTGGAGGGAACAAAACACAAAACAACCTCAGAAGTCTCCTATAATGCCATCACTCAACGATTAAAAACTGGGTGTAACCTTCTAGATTTTTTAATCACATGCACATATAATTATATTGCAATCACATTCTCTATACTTGTGTTCACTTTTATCTAATAATATGAATGATGTTTAAGGCTAACTATTCTTGAACAGGATAGATATTATTTCTAAATGTAAAGGAATAATAATATAATGGAAAAAGCATACAGTCATAAACTCTGGCACACTGACTCCAGAGACATATTGACCAAGTTTCTATCCTGGCACCACCACTTAAAAGCTGTATGGCAGTAAGCAAACATCTTAAACATTCTATTCTTCAATTTCTTTATTTTGTAAATCATATTTTATTTTTTATTTTTTAAAAGATTTTATTTATTTATTTGACAGAGATCACAAATAGGCAGAGAGAGAGGGGGAAGCAGGCTCCCTGCTGAGCAGAGAGCCCGAAGCGGGGCTCGATCCCAGGACCTGGGATCATGACCTGAGCTGAAGGCAGAGGCTTTAACCCACTGAGTCACACAGGTTCCCCTGTAAATTGTATTTTAAATAAAATCTATAGTATTGCATTATAATGATACAACACAATGCATGCTCATGACCTCTTTAGTTGGATTTTTAAGTTGCTTTCAGTTTTCTCTTTTTTTTTTAATTATTTTTCTTCAATGTATATGTAATTCTACAGTGACCATTCTTCTAGCTATTCTGCAAAACCTTAGTTATTTCCTTAGGCTAAATTCCCAAGTGTGAAATTGTGATTAAATTATGTGTGTATCTTTTAAAGACTTTAGATACATAAAACCAAATTACCTTCTAGAAGTACTAAGCTAATATACATTTATATTAACATTATATAATGAGTACCCTAAACCTTTTCAACACAGGGGTGTGTATGTGTAAATAAATTATATGCTGAAGAGTATATATGTGTATTTTACTGTTTGTTAGTTTGACAAGACAAAAATGCAAACAAATGGATTTTTATTGTTTACTGCAGTTGGACATTAAGCTTCTGAAGAATAAGG
This sequence comes from Lutra lutra, assembly GCF_902655055.1. NCBI lineage: Eukaryota > Metazoa > Chordata > Mammalia > Carnivora > Mustelidae > Lutra > Lutra lutra. Next base: position 136,714,537 of record NC_062281.1, read on the forward strand.
CTTCCACTGCTGAATGTATGCACTAGGAAAAACACTTATTTTCACCCTTTTTAATACTTTCATGAATTTACAAATAGGTAACATAATCATATCAACGTATTAAAAATTGACTAAAACATTTCTAGGAAGGGAAATGTATTTCCTTTCTTTCAAATATAGAGAAGGTAGGTTGTGAGTACTGGTGGGCCTTGAATGTGTTTGTAAGCTAAAATCACTCCAACTGGGTGGTTTGAAAAATTTTAGACTGAAAATTTAGTTTAAAAGTAATCCCATTTTGGGGCGCCTGGGTGGTTCAGAGGGTTAAAGCCTCTGCCTTCGGCTCAGGTCATGATCCTGGAGTCCTGGGATCGAGCCCCAGGGATCTCTCTTTGGTGGGGAGACTGTTTCCTCCTCTCTCTCCGTCTGCCTCTCTGCCTACTTGTGATCTCTGTCTGTCAAATAAATAAATAAAATCTTAAAAAAAAATAAAAGTAATCCCATTTTAAAGTACTTTGAAGAAACCAGCAGGCTCCCCTTCAGCTCAAGCCCAAGAATGTCAACAGATAAATCTTCAAGAAATCTAACTCCCAGAAAACAAAAATAAAACTTCCTTTTTCTCTCTCTCTCTCTCATTCTTCATACACATACCACATACACACACACTGAAAAGACACATCAGAGTTTAGTTAAACAGCAGCTGATCTGACTCTTAAATGACCAAGAAATGTTCAAATTTATCCCTGGATTTTCTTCTTGTTTCTCATTTCTCAGAACTGATTAAATCTAGATAAATATGGAATGTGAACTTGTCAATGCTATAACAAACAGATTGTATCTGCTCATTAAAATTGTTTAATATGACAAGCACATTCTAAAAGATAGTGAGAGATGGAGGAGACAGCTTGCCTGAGAGAGCAATGGCTCACATTAACATCATCCTCATTTATTGCAACTGACTGGACTCCATGTGGTAGACAGACCTAAAGACTGTGGCTACAATTTTGTTGCATATCAAAAGTAGTTCAGCTTTGTGTTGAATTAGTTATATTGTACTTTTTAAGAAATTTTCTACATTGTTATGGAAACTAACTGTGGGTAATATGCACAAATATTAAGTGCACATCTCCATTGATTTAAATAGAGGGTATGGGGGGAAAGGGAAATGGAAAGGTATTTAATCCGTACGTGGATGTTCTGAGTTAGAAAAGAAGTTTTGAACACTAGAGTAGTGTTGATTTCAGAATATTGTGAATGAACTAATTGAATTATACACTTTAAAATGGTGAATTGTATATTATGCAAACCTCACCTCAATTATTACAAAGCCCCACAAAATATATTAAGTATATTAAACAAAATACTAAAACAAATAAAAAGAAGTGATAAATGAGACCAAAAGGAGGAACAAAGAGAAAACAAATTGCATAACGATGAACTTAAGTCCAAACATAATATTAATTGTATTAAAAGCTTTGCTCTAAATATTCTAATTTAAAAAAACAGTTTGAAAATAAGAGTATGAAATTTGTATGTACCAAACAAATAGAAAAAAAAAAAAAAAAAGCTGGAGTAGAATAGTTATCTTTACAGTAGATAAAAATAGACCTCAGGATAAAGAGTGCTTCTAACAATTAAATGGTTTGTTTAAAAGTGATGAGGAAAGAAACAATCAGGAGGACATAAATTTAAACATGTATTACTTGATAACAGAACTTCAAAATACATGAGGCAAAGATTGATAGAAATAAAAAGAGAAGGAGGCAATAACATAAACCCCTTTCAGAAATTGTTAGGACAATTAGATTAAAAAAAATACCACATACATAGATGATTTTAGCCATGTTAACCAATTTGATCTTATTGACTATAGATCACTTCTTACAAAGACAGAGAATAAGACTCTTGTCACATGCATGCATGGTACAACTACTAAGATATACTATATGTTAGACCATATAACAAATTTCAATAAAATTATTCAATTTTTTTCTCTGAATGCAATAGAATCATATTAGAGTTCAATTTAAAAAATTAGGAAAACCGTATTTGGCAAATAGCACACATAAATTCACATGTCAAAAATTTAATTAAAGAAGTAATAGGAACTATTTTGGAATTTATGAAAAATGAAAGAACAATGTATATACAATTTTTAATTGTTTTTAAAGCAGTATTCAGAGAGAGACCTAGAATTTAAAATGTTATTTTAGAAAGAAGAATGATCTGTATCAGTGTTTATGTCTATATTCAATATTAGTGGCTTCTAGTTGCACCAGAAGTCTTGAGTAAAAGAAAAGCAAAGACATACAACCAAGTAGAAGGAGGGAAGCAGTAAAGAGAAAAGCAGAATCCAAATGGATAGAAGCAAGAAAACAAAACTTGAAGGCAGTACTCTAAAAAAATCACCAAAATTGTTGAAATTTTAGATAGACTGATCATATAAGAAATAGAATCGAAACCACCAATATCAGGTTTAAAGAGGATTAGTTTGCAAATACTCACATATGAGATAGTATTACTAAAACTTTTATGTACAGATAGATATTAATTGTTCAAAATATTAGGCTCTTTTTTTGAAAAATACAGCTTATGAATACTGACATTTAAAAAAAACTTAAATCTGAATAGCCCTATAATTACACACACACACACACACACACACACACATACTATATATATATATATATATATATATATATATATATATATATACTTCCCTCAAAGGAAAGTCTGTGCCCAGATAGTTTTACTAGTGAATTTATGAAACATTCAAGGAAAATGCACATTTTCTTTTTAGTAAATAAATGAGTGAACACTGCCCATCATATTTTATGAGACCAGCTAAACCGCAGTATTGAAGTCTGATCAAGACGCTACAAAACAAGAAAGCAAACAATAGAGAAAAAGTAAAGAAAGGATTAAAAATCTAGAACTGCAGGTGCAAAATACTAGCTAATTTAATACCACAATACGTAAAAATTATGTTACGATTAAGTAGAGTTTGCTTAATAACTGATATCCAATCAGTGTATTTCAATATAGTAACAGAATAAAAAGAAAAAAAATATTACTGTTTTAAAAGATACAGTTAAAGCATCTATAGTCATAATAACTCTATGCAAACTAGAAATAGTTGGGAACTCCTTGAAACTGATATGGGGCATTTATAAAAAATATGCAGGTAACATACCTTATAATTAAATACTGAATTATTCCCAACTAATATCAGAAATTCATTAAGGATAGCTGCATTTATGATTATCAGAAATTTTAACCATAAACTAAGAAAATAAAAAATTAAGAAAATTAGCATAGTTTGGAAAGAAAGAAGTAAAACTCTCTTCATTTGCAGATGATATAATTTAAACATAGAAAATTTGAGGAAATATATAAAAGAATTACTAAAATTTATAAATTAATTTATTTATATATTAAATAAATTAATATATAATATTAATATATAAATATAAATTGTGTCTTTATAGAATAACTCCAAATAATTAAGAAATAAAATTAAATAGACAATTTCCTTATGATAAAACCAGACATTATAACATATAAATAAATCTAACAAAAGTTTAAGATCTCTACACTAAAAACTATACAACTTTGCTGAAAGAACTTAAATAAGATTTAAATAAAAAGAGAAGACCCAATTTTGTTAGTAAAGGAGTCTTCCCAAATTGATCTACATATTCAGTGCAATCACAGTCATAATCCCAGATTGTATTTTTGTAGAAATTGATATTTTGAGGGTTTTTATTTTTTATTTATTTTATTTATTTTTAAAGATTTTATTTATTTATTTGGCAGACAGAGATACAAAGGTTGGGGGACACAAGCAGGGGGAGCAGGAGAGGGAGAAGCAGGCTTCCCGTTGAGCAGGGAGCCCGATGCAGGGCTCCATCCAAGGACTCTGGGATCATGACCTGAGCTGAAGGCAGATACTTAATGACTGAGCCACCCAGGCACCCTGACATTTTGAGGGTTTTTAAAAATTTATACAGAAATATAAACCAGAATTACTTAAGCATCATTTTAAAGAACAAAGATGGATAAATTTCTCTATCAGATTTCACTATTTAATTTAAAGCTATTTTAAGATAGAGCTAATCAAGACAGCTTGGTATTATGAAGATACACATAAAGATAAATTGAACACAAGAGAATCCAAAAATACACTGACACTTCTAAGGCCAATTGATTTTCAACAAATATACCAAAGAAATTCAACATGGAAAGCATTTAAAAAAAATAGGATGAACTCTATATTCATTCTTTTAAGTTAAAATTAAACTTTGATTTATATCCTCTACAAAAAAAAAAAAAAAGAAGAACAAAATGTGGATCATGCAACTAAACATAAAATGTTAACCTATAAACTTCTAGAAGTAAACATTAGGGAAGGGGAAGTTTTGTAACCTTGGTTCACAAAGAAAAAATGTGATAAAATTGACTACAGAGATATTAAAAATACCTGTCATTTGAAAGACACCATTAGAAAAGTGAGAAAGCAAGCTTTAGACTGGGAAATGGCTATAAAACATGTACTAGAAAAAGACTGTATACATCAGTATACAACAGTGTGTATGTATACATCAGTATACAATAGTCCCAGAAGTCTTGCCCACCTATGCATTAGATAATAGGCACACAGACACCAGTCACAAATTTGGATCCTGAAATAGCCTTGTGAACTAACTCAAGCTTGTTTTGGAGGCAGTGCAGAGAGCTCTGAAGAACACTGACCTAGGCAATCATCCAGAAACAAGACAGCCTTTGAAATTCAGGTGTGTAGTGGAGAAGTTCCAGCACACCATGGGAGCAAAACAATCCAAAAGATTGGATGCTGTGAATAGGGTAAAAAGAACAGATATATTTTACCAGCATCACACTTCCCCCACAGTAGTACAGTTTAGTGTCAAGAGAGCCATTTCCACATGTGATTTTTCCTGTTGGGGGTAAAGCGAGAGCCTGTGAGTGAGTGCCCGGATCCCCCCAGCTGTTCAGGATGCCAAGAGGCCCATTTCCCTCTTACTCCATCCAGAGTACTGAGTCCTGAACTGCATGACTGAGACACAGTGAGTACGTGGGAGAACAAAAAGCAAAGCTCAGAACTGAATATGTCAAAGCAACTCATATCCAATTAACAGCCCCTAGAATTCCAACAGGAGGCCTTCTCATGAGCCACTGGGGTTGCCTTGCCCATGGATCCCTCCAACTGACCCACAGGTACCCCAAGTGCCCCATACAACTCAACACACACACACACACACACACACACACACACATCACACACATCTATCCCTGGCCAGCTCCTATCCCTGGCCAGCTCCTAGTGTATGTTACCAATGGAGATTAGAACAAGCTTTCACAGAGAGTTAGTGAGTATATGCAAAAAACTGGCCTGAATCCATGACCTGGAAGAAACCACAAACTTTAGCATATAACACCATTCTAGGGATAACAAAACAGAGGCTGCCAAAACATGGCCTGGCTTTGCAGATAGCATGATATTATACAGAGAAAACCTTAAAGACTTCACCAAAAACCTGCTAGATCCAATCTACTAATTCAATAAATTTGTAGGATACAAAATCAACATATATAAATTAGTTATATTTCTATACATTAACAATGTATCTGAAAAAGAAATTTAGGGGTGCCTCAGTGGCTCAGTTGGTTGAGCATCTGACTCTTGATTTGGGCTCAGATCATGATCTCAGGGTCCTGGGGATTGAGCCCTGTGGTGGGCTCTCTGCTAAGTGGGGAGACTCCTTGTCTTTCTTCCTCTTCCTCTGCCACCCCACCCAGCTCTTGCTCTCTCTGTCTCTCTCTCAAATAAATGAATAAAATCTTTAAAACAAAGAGGAAAAAGAAATTTAAAGGCAATCCCATTTACAAAAGCATCAAAAGAACATAAAATACCCTGGAAGGAGTTTAACCATGGAGATAAAATATCTGTTCTCTAGAGGTGACTGGGTGGCTGAGTCAGATAAGCATCTGACTCTTGAATTCAGCTCAGGTCAAGATCACATGAGTAGTCAGAACAAGTCCTGCAGCAGGCTTCATGCTCAGTGGGGAGTCTGCTGGAGATTCTCTCTCTCCCTCTCCCTCTCTCAAATAAATAAATCTTAAAGAACAAAACAAAACAAAACAAAAAAGGATCAGTTCTCTAAAAACATTAAGACTTTGGTGACAAAGAAATTTGAAGAAGACACCAGATAAATGGAATGATATCCCATGGATCAGAAAAATTAATATAGTCGAAATTTCCATACTATCCAAAGCCATCTATAGATCTAATGCAATCCTTCTCAAATTCCAATGGCATTTTTGCCATAAATAGAAAAACAATCCTAAATATTGTATAGAACCACAAAAACCCAAATAGCTAAACAATTCTAAGAAAGAACAGAGCTAAAGTATCAAAATTCCTGACTCCAAACTATATTACAAAGCTATAGTAATCAAAACGGTGTGGTACTGGCATAAACACACATAAACAGATCAATGGAACAGAGCTGAGAACCCAGAAAAAAGACCCTGCATATATCATCACTTAATATTGGACAAAGGAGCCAAGAACACTCAATGAAAAAATGACAGTCTCTTCAATAAGTGGTGTTGGGAAAACAAGATTACCACATGCAGAAAGATTGAAATTGAATCACTATTTTACATTAATCACAAAAATTAATTTGAAATAGATTAAAGATTTAAAAATAATACTTGAGGGGCGCCTGGGTGGCTCAGCAGATTAAAGCCTCTGCCTTCGGCTCGAGTCATGGTCCCGGGGTCCTGGGATCAAGCCCCACATTGGGCTCTCTGCTCTGCGGGGGGCCTGCTTCCTCCTCTCTCTCTGCCTGCCTCTCCGCCTACATGTGGTCTCTCTCTGTCAAATAAATAAAAAAAAAGAGTAATACTTGAGGGGTGCCTGGGTAGCTCAGTTGGTTAAGCACTTAAGCACAGTTGGTTAAGCAACTGTTGGTTTTGGCACATGATCTCAGGGTTATCATGAAGCCCCATATCAGGCTCCATGCTCAACAGGGCGTCTGAGATTCTCTCCCACTCCCTTTCCCCTTGCCCCTACCCCCACTCATTCATATGTACGTTCTCTTTTTCAGATAAATAAATATTTTTTAAGTAATTCCTGAAATTGTGAAGCTTCCAGAACTAAATAGAGAGGAAAATCTCCTCGTTATTGGTCTTACCATCTGTTATTGAGTATGACAGCAAAAGCACAAAGTGAAAAAGCATAAATAAATAAGTAGGACTACATTAAAATAAAAAGACTCTGCACAATCAAATTAACAATGAACAAAGTGAAAATAAAATTATTTGCAAACCATATACCTAATAAAATTAATATTCAAAATATATAAGAAACTTATACAACTGTATGGCAAAAAAAGAGTCTAATTTAAAGATGATAAAAACTACATGAATATTTTTCTGAAGAAGACATCTAAAGGACCAACAGATACTTGAAAAGATACTCAACATCACTAACCATCAGGAAAATCAAATCAAAACCACAATGAGATATCACCTTATACCTATTAGAAGGGTTATGACCAAAAAGACAAGAGATAATTGTTGGTGAGGATGTGGGGAAAAGAGGAAGCCTTGTGCACACTTGGTGGGTATTTGAATTAGTACAGCCTCTGTGGAAATCAGTATGAGGTTTCTCAAAACATTAAAAATAGAACTACCATATGATTCATTGATCTCACTTCTAGGTATATATCTCAGGGCAATAAAATAAGAATCTTAAAAAGACAACTGCACTACCATATTTATTGCAGCATTATACACAGTTAGCCAGGATATGGAAACAATCAAATGCCTGTCTACATATAAATGGATAAATATATAATAGAGTATGACTCAGCCATAAAAAAATAAGGAAATCCTGCCATTTGCAACAACTTGGATTGCCCTTGCGGACATTACTCTCAGTAAAATAAGTCAGATGGAAAAAGTTACATAAAATATATTGCATAATCTCACTGATAGGTGGAATCTTAAAACATTAAATCTATAAGAACAGAGAGTTGAATGGTGGTTGTCAAGGTATAGATAGTAGGAGAAATGTGAAGATTTTGGTCAAGGAGTACAAACTTCTAGTTATAAGACAAAGAAATTCTAAGACTCTAAAATATAGTATGGTTATTTTAGTTAACAATATTATATTAGATACTTTAAAGTGATAAGAGAGTAGATAATTAATGCTCTTACCATGCACACACACACATTCACACACATATACAAATGATAATTATATGTGTTGATAGATGTCTTAACTAACCCTACTGAAGTAATCATTTTGCCATATATACATGTATCAGATTATCACATTATATACCTGAAACCTAAATAATGTTATATATCAATTATATCTCAATAATGCAGGGAAAAATAAATAAACTATTTATCCATGCAATAATATTAGTGCATTTCAAAATTTTGCTGAATGGAAGAATCCAGCCAAAGAGCAAACTACAATTCTATTTATATAAAATTCTAGGAAACATAAACCCATCTTTGACAGAAAGCAAATCAGTAGTTGCCTGTGGATGATAAACAGAAGGATAGATGTATTGTAGAACACAAAAACACTCACACATGATGGAGAAAGTTTAATATCTTGATTATGGTGATAATTTCTTGTGCATGTACTCACAAAATTGTATACTTCAAGTATGCCCAGTTTATTGTATATCAGCTATAAATTTATGCATTTATCTTTAAAACAATTGATCATTCCATTTATGGTATCTCCCATTTATTGTTTCCCCATGCCTACACCCTCAGTCTAAAGTTTGTCACTGTCCAAGATTAGAGATAATGGGAATGTATTCTGTTTTTTCACTTCCCTATATTATGTTACACTTTTCTTCTTCAATGTCCTATGGATAATGAGAAAAGGATGAGAGGCAAAATGACAGCAGAGTGAGGGTTTCTTTACATAGCTAGTGATTCATCTTTTTGGTGAATATCTTTTGTAATAAAAAATATGAAAAGTTTTCTTTCTCCTAAGGAACACTCCTATGAGGTCTTGATATACTGTCCTCCATAGGCTATAGGGACTTCATATTCTTTGACAAGGACTAGGGTCTTTTTGTGACCTATCTTAAATGCCTGCTTTGGAGATGATGTCCTCTTATTCATTCATTTTGGTTACTTCCTTGGGTATGTAATATATCAAGACAGTTTATACTACCATTTTTTTTTTCCTGTGTTGTCAACATGGCCTTCAGGAATACATATTCCACTCTAATGTACTAAACACTGGATATGCAGGGCATTATCTCTGTGAACTTTATGGGTTTTTCCTCTCAACTTACAGCTTTTATATTTCTCAAAACTCCTGAGAATACATTTATAAGCTTTCCCCAAAACATTGTCATCACTTTGTGTTGGTCCTATAGCACAGGTTCTCCTAATATATATATAGATATCTATATATAAATAATCTATAATATAGATAATTCTATATCTTTAATATAGATAATCTTTTCTGATATATAGGTATCTATATATAGAAAATCTTTTTATCTATAGATATAGATATAGATATCTATATATATGCTGCAAATAGGAGATTAGAAAGGATTTTCAAAGGACCTAATTATTCACCTTGCTTTAGAATGCTGTGGGATTTATCATCCATTCTCCTAAGGTTTGATTTTTTAGTTCAGATTCTAAGACAACAAGAAAAGATGTGTGTGCATGTATGTGTGCACCCACTGCAGAGTGAACTTCTTCCTCATTTTCAGTGACTTGAGGGAGGAAAGGGAGGTTGTAAAGTTTGGCCTGCTATCTTTATCCTACTCACTGCTTCTCCTCCTTCTCCAATTGATATGATCTTTCATTATTTTAATAAAACTATCAAATAAATGGGAAGGATTATCAGAATTATTTTTCTGTGTAGGACATTTTCTGAAGAAGTCCTGAATCATGGGTAAATCTGCTATGGTGACTGAAAGCATGAAATCTTCTCAAGACAATTTAAGTGATAAGTACATTACTTAGATGTGGAGCTGGAACAGATCAAGAAGTCTCCTTGTAGTCACTGAAGTTCATGATGAATGACAGTTTGGAGAAATAAGGGGACAGACAAACAGATTAGCATAACATATCTAAAATGACCCCTTCAAAGTACTTAAAAAGCCAGATGAAGACTTTTGATGTATGGCTCAGACAACAGACTTTCAAAGCATTAGTCATAGAATATAACCTTAAACAAAGTGCATATTTAAATGTAAATTATTATTTTCTCTAATAAACTTTAACCATAATGTCTATATGGAGAATATCATAATATGATTTCTCCCAAATTCCCCCAAATAGCCCAACACATTGAAATGAATAAAAATATTACAATAAAAGTGAACACAAAACATGTGTCTGACAACTGCTGAAATCATGTAATTTCTTGTGTTATGTAAAGATATTAAAAGAATATTAAAAGCATTTATATTTTTCAATTGAACACCAATAGAAGAAACATAGTGAAAAAAAAAATTGCTTTCTTAAGAAATTTCTTTTCATAATTTTTGCAATAAATGTAAAGTTTGAATGTAAAAGCTGAATTGTTTGACTAACAATTATTACCTAATAATTTTTTAGAGCACAAGCGGGCAGAGCAGCAGGCCGAGGGAGAGGGAGAAGCAGGCTCTCCATTGAGCAGGAAGCCTGATGCGGGGCTCGATCCCAGGACACTGGGGTCATGACCCCAGCTGAAGGCAGGTGCTTAACTGACTGAGCCACCCAGGTGCTCCTTGATAAGAATGATAAAATAACATAAAATCCAGTTTTTTAAAAGACATACTGAAACTTACATACATAAAAATTACTTTAAGAAAGATGTGCATCAAAGTGGGGAAGAAAATCCATGTTTTTTTTTTTTTAAAGATTTTATTTATTTATTTGTCAGGGACAGAGGGAGTGAGAGCGAGCGAGCACAGGCAGACAGAGAGACAGGCAGAGGCAGAGGGAGAAGCAGGTTCCCTGCCCAGCAAGGAGCCCGATGTGGGACTCGATCCCAGGACGCTGGGATCATGACCTGAGCCGAAGGCAGCCGCTTAACCAACTGAGCCACCCAGGCGTCCCAAGAAAATCCATGTTTTAAAGATATTTATTCTATTGGGAGAACATAACTTGTAATAGTATTTTATATAAAAAGAGAATGTCCTCCTTATGTCTTTCATTTATTCCCTTTCCATTACCTGTTCACTATATCTCATTTGTATTCTATAAACATTATCCTACTTTGTGCCATATACAGAACTAATCCACGGTCAGACAAAAGTAACCAAACATTTAGCAACACTTATGTAGCTTACAGTCTAGGGTAGAGAGATGAAGCAATAATCAAAATACAGTGAGAAAAGATAGATGAGGAAATATCTTAATTATATCAAGTGACTTAATTAAAGAAAAAACAATCTAGTGGTACATGAGGATATTTCAATTCATGGTTTTAAGATACCAAGACCACTGTCACCATGGGAGTGCCTCCCAATTCTCATTGTCGGGTTGAGAACCTAGGGTTAAAACATGGAAATAAGAACAACAACTGGGGGCAACTGGGTGGCTCAGTGGGTTAAAGCCTCTGCCTTCAGCTCAGGTCATGATCCTAGGGTCCTGGGATCGAGCCCCACATCGGGCTCTCTGCTCCACAGGGAGCCTGCTTCCTCCTCTCTCTTTCTCTGCCTGCCTCTCTGCCTACTTGTGATCTCTGTCAAATAAATAAATAAAATCTTTAAAAAAAAACAACAACTGATTTAACGTTTAAGGTGAGAGATATGTGATCATTTAGGAAACATCTAATTGTGTTGAACAAATATTTATTTTGTTTTTTTTTTTAATAAACTTATCTATTTTCTAATATAAGCATGACATGTCTGTTTTCTCCCTAACATTAATATTTCAGTTTTTCAGTCTACCACCATGGAACTTAAACTTATGTCTGTTTCCAGACATAAGTTAATTATGAGCCTCTCTATATGACATCTCTTTCACACTAATCCTATTCAAAATCTTTTCCCAAGATACCCCCTAAAACCTATAAAAACTTCCCATCCCTATCTCAACTATACCTTACTAATTTTGCAAATAACAGAAAAATTGTTAAAATTAATTATCTTTATATATTCTCTGTATTCACTAGGGATTTAGCAGTCTTGTATTTTATAGATTATTTTTCAATAGGCCACCTATTTTTCCTAATTTTTGTAACTGACATATTAAAAACATAAATGAATTGAAACCATGCTTAAAATATGTGAAAACAACAATATTACCTGATCTGTTATTAAGGAAGCTTAAGTTCATACAAAATTATGAAAATAGTGATGCACTTTTTAAGGTGCTCATCTACTACAATATAGTAGATATTCATGCCTTTTTCTTTTATATTCTAATAACTTCTAACATTTATCTCAGTAAAGTTTCTCCCATACTAAGTTTAAAATAACTTCCTATGTCTTTTATAGTCATGGTTCCTAAATGGTAGTTGCATAAGATTTACTAGATAGTTTAAAAATTAAAATAATCAGCACTCCTGTATTCATTGCAGCATTATTTATAATAACCAAGATATGGAAACAGTCTAAGTGTGCACTGATGGATGAATAGATAAAGACTATATACACACATGGAAACAGAACATATATAAACACAACAGAAACTCTTCAGCCATAAGAAAGTACAAAATCTTGATTAGTGACAATATGGGTGAAACTTAAGGACATTATGCTAAGTGAAATAAGTCAGGCAGAAAAAGACAAATGTCTTATGATCTCACATCCATGTGGAATCTAAAAAACAAAACAATGAAAACAAGCTCATAGATACAGAGAATAGATTGGTGGTTGCCAGAGGGGAAAGGTTGTTGCGAGTGTACAAAATGGGTGAAGGAGACCAAAAGATACAAACTTCAAGTTATAAAATAGATAATCCATGGGGATATAATGTACACATATTCACTATATTAATAATATTGTATTATATATTTGAAAGTCATTAAGAGAGTAAATCTTAAGAATCTTCATCACAAGAAAAAGAAAGAAAAACATTTTATAACTCTATGGTAGCAAATGGTAACTAGAATTATTGCAATGATCATTTTTCAATATAAATCAAATATAGAATCATCTTGTACATCTGAAGCTAATATGTTTTATGTTAATTGTACCTCTATAAAAAAGAAATGGATATTATCCTTCTACTTCATTCCTAGAAATGCTGATTCAACAAGATTAAAAAGTAATGTTACTTCTTCAAATCTTCCCCTTGCTCCCAAGGGGTAATTTGGGGGCACTTCCCTCTGGTGGTCATGTTGAGCTTTGCACTAACTCTATTGTTTTTATTATTTTGTGTTTTAATAATTCATCTATATGTGTCATTTTTCAGTCATAATTTTATAAACTTTTTAAATTCTTTTAAGATTTTATTTATTTATTTGACAGAGATCACAAGTAGGCAGGGAGGCAGGCAGAAAGATGGGGGAGAAGCAGGACTGATGTGGGACTTGATCCCAGGATGCTGAGATGTGGGACTTGATCCCAGGACCCTGAGATCATGACCTGAGCTGAAGGCAGAGGCTTAACCCACTGAGCCACCCAGGCACCCCATAATTATATAAACTTGAGAGTAGAACATAACCTTGAGAAAGTCAACTAACAAGCTTTTGAAGTTTAATCATGCATTCAGTAGTTTATTAAAGAGAAAAAACATTTATCTTCTATGTCTGGAAAAAAATTAAAACTAGAATTACTGAGGCAACTGGGGGGCTTAGTCATTTGAGCATTCAATTCAGTGTCAGCTCAGATCATGATCTCATGGGTCATGGAATTGAGTCCCATGTTGGGCTCTGCACTCAGTGGGGAGCTCCTTGAAGAGTCTCTCCAGCTGCCCAACCCCCAACTCTCTCTCCCTCTAACTCTCAAATAAATAAATATTTTTTAAAAGTAAAATTACCATATGATCCAGTAATTCCACTATTGGGTATTTACTCAAAGAACACCAAAACACTAGTTCAAAAATATATATGCACCTCTTTGTTTATTGCAACATTATTTACAATAGGCAAATTATGGAAGCTGCTCAAATGCCCATCGATAGATGAATAGATAAAGAAGATGTGAGATACACACACACACACACACACACACACACACATCCATTATATAATGGATATATACATAATGGACTATTACTCAGACATAAAAAAGGAATGAAATCTTGTCATTTGCAACAATATGGATGGATCTAGAAAGTATAGCTAACTGAAATATGTCAGTCAGAGAAAGATAAATACTATATGATTTCATTCACATGTGGAATTTAAGAAACAAAACAAAGGAACAAACTAAAAAAGAGAAACCAAGAAATGTACTCAACTACAGAGAACAAACTGGCAGTTATCAAAGAGGAGGTAGATGGCAGGGACTGGTGAAATAGGTGAAGGGGACTAAAAGTACACAGATCATGAGAGCACTGAGTAATGTATAAAACTGTTGAATCACTATAGTGTGATTACACCTGAAACAAATATAACACTGTATGCTAACTAGACTTGAATCATTAAAAGTAAGAAAACAACCTTGGGGTTCCTGGCTGTCTCAGTCAGTAAAGCATGAGACTCTTGATCTCAGGGTTGTAAATTTGAACCCTACGTTGGGTGTAGAGATTACTTAAAAAATATATAAAATCTTTAAGAAGAAAAAAAACCTAAATCAGACTCTCTCTGTTCCTTCCTTCACAGATGTAAAACTACTCCTGTAAGTGCAACTACTACTACAGCTTCTACTAGTGATGACAACAATAAGAACAACACTACCACAAGAGGAATGACAAAAACATCTTATGGACTCTTCATTACATAATCTTAATTTCCTTTCCAACAGAAGAGAGAATTAAAGTCCAAGGACACTGACTAAACTTTTCAAGTTCTCCCAGTTAATAATCCATCAAGGCATCATGAATACAGTAAAATTAAATGTCATGAATCTATTAATATACTATTAACAGTTATACTGATTATTTTGTGTTTTATTCATTTATATGTGTTAGTTCCCAGCCATAGCTGTATAAACTTAAGAGTAGAAAATGACCCTCTATTAATAGTTATATGTATATATTATAGAGCCTGTTACTAGATGTATAAATGATGGCTAAGGAACCACTGCCTAATAGTGAAGGTGGTGGGTGGGGATCAAGAAAAACTTTACAAAGAAAGTGACTTTGAGGTGTCTGGGTGGCTCAGTTGGTTAAGCACCTGCCTTTGACTAAGATCATGATCCTGAGGTCCTGGAATCAAGACCCATACTGGGCTCACCACTCAGCAGGAGAGTCTTCTCCCTTTTCCTTTGCTCATACCCCACTTGTGCTCTTTCACTCTCTCACTGACTCTCTCTCTAAAATAAATAAATAAAATATTTTTTTTAAAAAAAGGAAGTAACTTTGAAGGAAGAGCAATAGGTATTTTCCAGGTGGAGAAAGGTATACAATGAATGAAAAAGGGGAAAGTATTGTGTATTGCAGGAAAAAAGAAAAAAAGTCAAGGTACTGAGGTAGAAACATATTTTATGCAAAATTTGAGGAACAGGATAAGAATGAATCACCTAGTGAGTGGTCATATGTGGTGGCTCAAAGGAAATCAATCTTGTAATGGGAGCTTCAACAAGGCAACCAATTACATTGGTTTCATTTCTGAAAACCAGTTTTCCTGGTTCAGGATTATAGTTTATAAATAGTTTTAGATTTAAATAATCAATGGAGATTAAAAATGAAAAGATATAATTGTTTTTCTCATACATTAAGACTTAGGAAGCACAAAGTTCTCTAATTGCCAGAAAAAAAAAACTAAAAATATTAAAATGTAATGGATGTATATTATCCAATCAGTCTTGATTAACTGAGCACCAAAGCTCCAGCACCAAGACATATTTGTTAAATACATAATTGAATGACTGATGTTAATTTATACCCTAAAAGTAGAATGGTTTTGTCTAGGTTATATCACAACTGAGAGTATGAGGACAAAAGAGAGAAAATTTCTTTACTCTTCTTATTATCTTATTTTAGAAATTCATAAAGAGAAAACTGATCTTAATTCAGAAAAAATAGCTACAAGAAATATGTTCTCCTTGTTCATAAAAATATTTTATTCAGTTGTTAAATGTCTTTAAAATATATCTTCGAAGATGTACTAACTTCTGTCATCTATTCTACAGCTTGTCTTCTGCCAGTTGAAGGTCTATGAATGTAACAGTTCAAATTAAAATTGCTAATCCTAGACTTGAAAAAGTAGACAGTGGGAAATATGCATTCATAGTTTAACTGGCACATTAGACTTAGAACAACTAATTCTGTCAAGTAACAAAGTGCCCAGTACATTTTCTCATATCGATGAATGAAAATGTTTCACAAAATGTTTAAACTCTTCTCATATACAGCAAAAAGAAATGAATTAATGCAGCAATCAGTATAGAGGTATCTTATCAAACCAATGTACCTCAGGAAATTGTAACAATGGAAGAGGAGGAATGAATTTAATTAGATATTAAGGAGAAAGAACATCAAGCACAAGGATGATTAGATCAGAATATGTTAATACCCATCTTGGCTCAAAGATAAATTAGACACTTAAATACACAGAAAGTTAAATAAAAAAATCTTGTTAGGTAAATAATCTACAGATCTCTTGGCTCTACATGAGCATTAATACAGATGCTAAATTCAAGGCACCTGGCAAGAGGCACTACCTTATTTTACTTCAGTAATTGCTAGTAATGGTATTCTATGGAAACCAAGGACTACTTAACCAAGAAAATAATATATTATTTTATGCTGTGGAGACTATCCCATGGCCACTGCTATTTTCTAAATTTACTGAAGGCCTTTCTAAATGAATACTCCATATGTCCTTCTTGTGTCCTTATATCCTTTTCTATTTCACCTGGTGAAATCTTACTCAGAAGTAAACGTTAAGCATGCCTGGGTGGCTCAGTCATTTAAGGTCTGCCTTTGGCTCAGGTCATGATCCCCTGGGATCAAGCCTGGCATTGGGCTCCCAGCTCAGCCGGGAGCCTGCTTCCCCCTTCCCCTCTGCCTGCCACTCTGCCTGTTGTGCTCTCTCTGTCAAATAAAAAAATAAAATATTTAAAAAAGGAAGTAAATAGTCAATTAAAATGTGACTCCGCCATATCCTCCATAGACTTCTTACAACTGATTGAGCCTTTTTGATATTCACATAATATCCCCATTTCCCTAGGGCAGTTACAAAGACTTTTGGCATAGCACTTATGCTGATGTGTCATTCTCTTTTTACACATCTTTCTACTCAACTAGATTGGGTGAACTCAAGAGCAGAGAATATTTAAGTATTTTCTCAGAAATGGTATATAGTAAGTGATGAATGAAAGTTTCTTAATGGACAAAATCAAGGTAATAATGAATGAGTGAATGAATGAATGAAAAATTAAAGTCAATGAAGAAATGTATGAATTAATTTGAAAAGTGTTGATAGGCAGGTTAATTGTTTTCCTTACTTCCAGTAATGCTTTCATTCATTGATCCTTACCTCTCCATAAAACCTGTGTTCCTGGTGCGCCTGGGTGGCTCAGTGTGTTAAAGCCTCTGCCTTCGGCTCAGGTCATGATCCCAAGGGACTGGAATCGAGCCCTGCATTGGGGTTTCTGCTCAGCAGGGAATCTTCTTCCTCCTCTCTCTCTGCCTGCTTCTCTGTCCACTTGTGATCTCTATCAAATAAATAAATTAATTAAAATATTAAAACAGGGACACCTGGGTGGCTCAGTTGGTTAAGTGGCTGCCTTCGGCTCAGGTCATGATCCCAGTGTCCTGGGATCGAGTCCCACATCAGGCTCCTTGCTTGGCAGGGAGCCTGTTTCTCCCTCTGCCTCTGCCTGCCACTCTGTCTGCCTGTGCTTGCTCTCACTTCTCTCTCTATGACAAATAAACAAATAAAATCTTTAAAAAAATATATTAAAACAAAACAAAACAAAAAAACCTGTGTTCCTGTCATCTGCCTTTATCATTCTCCATCTATTCTCACGGCTCATATCTATTGTCCTTAGGACTACTTTTGATTCCATTCTCTCAATTTGTTTCTTTTTTCTCCATCCCTAATCTCACCATTCCCAGCTATCTTCAGTACCCATTCAATGTCTTGACATTTCAAAAGCTTGGCCTCTTCTTCTTCTGAGATCATCATTTTTTCTATAAATTCATCTATTTCTTGGTTCTAATCAATACTTGAAATTGTTTTTTTCCTTTAACATATAACCTGAAACTCTTATTCTTTAATCTCTCCTTCCTATTCATCAGTATGTTTTCTTGATTTTCCAGAGATTTACAGGCCCTTTCCTCCTATACATTTTCACTTCTTTCCACAAACATTTACTCCCTTCCCTCTGCAGTTCACCATAGTTCATCATAGCCAACACTCTGTTGACAGTATTTTCAGGAGTCTTGCCTTAAATTTGTGCCAGTTTAGCACCACCACTAGAGAAAATCTCAGAGTTACCTATAAAGTAATGTTTCTCCCCTTGTTTGCCAATTATTTTGTTCATCCATGGTTCTCCCTCTCTTATTCCACAGAGTGGTTAAACTTTGACTCCTCAGCTTCCATGACTTGTCTATTCCAATCAAGTCATATCTGTTTCTGATAATCTTCAAAATGACTTTAATATTTTCCTTCTCTCTTGTTCTATTTTACTTAACTAAGTTATATTTATTCTTGAGGTTGAACTTAAACATCACTTTCTTTATGCGGTTATTCAGGTTAGTATTCCCTTCATGTTATTCTTTGCTCATTGTATCTCTTCCAGTGTTTTGATTTCTGATGTAATTACACATCTTTCTCAATATGTTGATAACAACACAGGAGGAATAAATATCTCTTTTTAAATAAAAACAACTTTTTTCCAAAGCAATTTATGAAAATCATTAAAATACCTAAGGATAAAAAGATGCTTATGATATAGTTCTGCCCCATAATGACCAATATCCAATCTTACTTCCCAAAGTAAATTACATTGAACTATTTACACTGTTAGCACTTTTTAGGAGATCTTACAACTGCATATAATATGCTCATGTCATTGTTTCTTGGGCTTTCTTTTAAGACATTAACAACTGTCCTTCTACAATAACAGATCAAAATTTGCACTTCACTTTAGCCAAAAGGCCAAGAAGCAATTATAACGGATCAAAATTCAACTTGACCTAACCCAACTTCTCCTCACTTAATTTACATTTATATTTTAAAATTATGTTTATAATATCATTGTAATTTTTTTAAAGATTATTTATTTGAGAGATAGAGAAAACATGTGAGCAGGGAAAGGGGAAGATGGAGATGGAGATGGAGAGAATGGATCTCAAGCAGACTCCCTGCTGAGCACAGAGCCTGAAACAAGACTTGATCTCAAGACCCTGAGATCATGACCTGAGCCAAAATCATGACCTAGGTCAGACGTTTAATTGACTAAGCCACCCAGGAGCCCCTAGTTTTGCAACTTTTAATAATATGCATAGGTTTTTATTTCATGATTTGTTGTTTTACTGTTGTGGTCCAGGATCAATAGACCAATATTTGACTCCTCAATTTGTTACATGACCACATCTTTCTCTTATTCTCCTCCATTCTACCTCCAACATTCTGATAACTCTACCTCTAAATTTTAAAAATGGATAACCGATATGCTATCATATTCATAATTAAGTCTATATTTTATAGCAATGTATAAAATGGTCCTTTTCCTTTTATATGAAAAGAGCTGACAGACACCAAGTACAGGGCATCTAAAAGTTGACCACATTTGTTTCTTGTTAACCTTATCACCTTTTCTAACTAGTCTGTATAATCAGAATATACTATTTACAGAATTAAAGAAATTTATAGAAGTTTTATCATACTATTGTGGAGATCCTGAATATGTAAATAAATGTCTTTTTGAGTATTTGCAAATTTATGTGGTATAAATATAGTGTGGCAGGTTTTTGGGCCACCAACTTCATATCACAGAATGTGTTGCTGGGAAGAGATATGCTGAATCTGCTCCTTGTAGTCAATACAGGCTGGCTCCAGGGAACCACTGAATAGATGGGGGAAAAAAGGGAAAACTTACAGGGATTTGAAAAGGCTGCAAAGCAGGGATGTTGGCCTCTCGCTTTCCAGGTGGATATTTCATGTATCATTAGAAGATGAGTAAAATCATGTGGAAGTATTCTTGAAAGAATTTGACATGTATCCTTGTTAATCAGAGTTACACATGAACATAGAGACCGTTGTCTGCCTGAATCATTCCAGTCATAAATTCAGGCCAAGGAGAATGGGCAGTAATGACACAGTCTGCATTTTTTTTTTATCTGTATTGATTATGTTTCCTCAGTTCCAAGTAGGTCCAGATAAGTTTTATTTTGCTTTGATAGAACCTAAACAAGAAGGTTGCATAGGGAGAAACAGTGGAGGAGGAAAAATGTTTCTCTGGCCCTCTTAGAGTCCTTGGCCAGGTCTGAAAATTAAACTGATAAAGAGAGATTAGTAGGAGAAAAGCATACAGATTTCTTTAAGTTTTACATGACATAAAAATCTTCATAAGGAAATGAAGACCTGAAAAATGGTTTAAATTATGTTTTTGTGCTAGGTTTGATGAAGAACGAAAAACTGGAAATATACAATAGGGGAGAATATGAGCTCAGTATTGTAAACTAAGTATTGTAAACAGCAAGGCCTATTTATTTGGATTCTTTTCAGTGTCCCTTTGTCTTGGGAGATCACAACCTTCCTTTCCTCCAAGTATAGAGAAGGCAACTCACACATGAAGATTTTATGACATGCTTCAAGAGAAAAGGAGAACAGGAAAGTCAGAGAGAGACCTCCCTGTTTCTGTTGTTTTCTCAAATAGCTTTTTCATTCAGTTTACACTCTTCAATATGCCAAAATGAAATATTTTCAGGTAGCATGTGTTGAACCCCATCAGTCTCAACTAGAGAACTTTTGCAATAAAAAGATACTGTGTATATAATCAGGAACAAGAGCTGACAAAACAATGGAGAACATCATACCAACATGAGGAAACAGCGCAGAATCTAGGTTGAGCTTCTAACACCCATGCTTCATAAAAGAGCTGGCATTGAACCACTTTTATTATTCTGGCCATTAAAAAAAAAAAAAAAAGTGAAGACACTTCCAAGAAGCTGGCTTACAGACCCCATTAACAAAACTTTGACAAATACTTACAGTGACTACAAAGAGAAGGGATAAATGTGGTCTTAATTCTGTGCAAAAATGTGTCTACTAAAAATAAGAGGGATCGTAGAACATTAAGTGATATCTAGCAGTCTTTTGTCACACACATTCTCACTTGTACCTTGCTATTTCCAGATCATACATTTTTCTCTATTGCTGCAGTCCTTCCATAAATTGTTAAGCATGTGCTGTTACTTTTACTGGGAACCATAATGTCTATCTTGGTGATCACTAAAGCCCCAGCATCTATCATTGTCTCTAATAATTAGTAAGCTCTCAAAACACATTTGCTTGCTGAATAAATAAATGAAAGACCAGAACCAAAAGAAACTGGCACATGGTAGTCACTAAATTAATATTCATTTCTTTTTATACTTCCTATTTCTAGCAAAGTCAGTTGCTATATGCATTTATTTTTATTATTTTTTTAAGATTTTATTTATTTATTTGACAGAGAGAGATCACAAGCAGGCAAAGAGGCAGGCAGAGAGAGAGGAGGAAGCAGGCTCCCTGCCGAGCAGAAAGCCCGATGCGGGGCTCCATCCCAGGACTCTGAGATCATGACCTGAGACGAAGGCAGCGGCTTCACCCACTGAGCCACACAGGCGCCCCTGCTATATGCATTTAAAACACAGCATAATGATCTTTTTTTCCTGAATACTACAGATATAATATTGTACATGTATTTATTAAAATATGAATTCTGTTTAATTAATTTTAGATGCTCTGTTAATGGAATCCTAAATTGTAAATATTCTTAAAAATTCATCATTTTCAGGGTGCCTAGGTGGCCCAGTTATTATTTAAGTGTCTGCCTTTGGGTGAGGTTATGATCCCAGGGTCCTGGAATCAATCTCCACGTTGGGCTCCTTGCTCAGTGCGGACTCTGCTTCTCCTTCTCCTCCCTGCCTTTGCTCTCCTCTTCATTAAGTCTCTTGCTATCTCTGTCACTATCTCTGTCTCTCTCTCTCTCTCAAATAAATTAAAAAAAAACCTTTTTAAAAAATTCATCATTTTCAGTACTTTTCTTCTTTAATTTCTTCATAGGAATTGATAAAAGTAAAAAATATAAACTAATGTATTATTTGAAGTTTATTCAGATATTACTCATCTGCCCCAAAGATGCAGTTCTTAGGTCATGTAGCCAAAAGCAATGATGATTATCAACCAAAGCAGTGAACCACGGTTCAGCATTTATAATATTTTCCATAAAGTTTAGTTCATAATTAAACATAAGACATGAACAAATCAAAATTGGAAAAATTTCACCATGATATCCCAAGACTCATCTTACCTCAAAGATTACCTGTGGCTGATCAGTAAAATACAGTTCTAACCCATAGGATTAGAATTATTTGAATGATACGCCAGGTAGATCAGAATTATGAAACAGTCGTGTTTGCAAAAACACACAAAACCATTTTTTAATTAAATACAAAGGTAGTATGTCAACAGACAAGCCTCCAGATGCTAAATTAAGGATAAAATACTTTTGCTCCCTTTAAGACATGACTAATATAACTATGTTAGGATTATTAGCATTTAAAGAGTATGGATTTCAGTTAGCCAAACCTGATTTCTTTACAAAATCAACATTACTGTGGTGAGTTGATGTGCAATATAATTCGTTGATTTTAAGTTTATAAGTCAATGAGGTTTAACAATATACATATTTATGTAACCACCTTATTAATAGAGATATAGAACATTTTGTAATAATCCATTCAATGCCACTTTGCAGTTAATCCTTTCCACCACCCCTGGTCCCTGGAATCCAGATTTAATTTGTCTCCATTGTTTTGCTTTCTAAAATTCTATATAAGTGGAAACATATTAAGTATATGTTTCTTTATGTTTGACTTACTTCTCTTAGCAAAATGCTTTTGAGATTCATCCATTTTTGCACGGATAACTAGTTTGTTCTTTTTTATTGCTACGTGCTAGTGGTATATTCAATTATCTGAATATACTCTATATTATTTATTGATTCAGAATTCATAAGAAATTATTTGCTTCTAGTTTTAGCTATTATGAATGAAGGTATTATAAAAATTTGTGTCTAATTCTTTATGTGGACATACATTTTCATTTTCTTTGTATAAACCTAGAGGCGAGATTTAGGGGTGGTTCAGTATGTTTAACTTTTTTGTGGGATGACCAAACTATAGTCCAAAGTGGGTGTACAATTTTTTATTTTAACCAACAACATAACAAATTTGCCTTTGCTCTACTTTCTTGCCAACACATATATTGTCAATCTTTTTATATTGTAGCCTTTCCAATCTTGTATAGTTGTATCTCATTGATGTTTTTATTTGCATTTTCCTAGAATAAATGATGTCAAGCATCCTTTTGTATCCTTAATTGTCATTCTTTGGTGGAGTAGCTCTTCAAATTTTTTGCCAGTTTGTAATATGCTTGATTGCCTCCTTATGTTTGAGTTGTAAGAGCTCCTTTTTTTTTTTTTTTTAAGATTATCTATTTGAGAGCAAGAGAGAGCATGCAAGTGGGGGAGGGACAGAGGGAGAGAATCATCAAG
The DNA here is from genome assembly GCF_902655055.1 of Lutra lutra. Classification (NCBI taxonomy): domain Eukaryota; kingdom Metazoa; phylum Chordata; class Mammalia; order Carnivora; family Mustelidae; genus Lutra; species Lutra lutra. The sequence continues at coordinate 136,738,344 of NC_062281.1, forward strand.
CAGACTCCCTGATGAGTGCAGAGCCAAGCAGGGCTTGACCTCAGGACCCATGAGATCATGACCTGAGCCAAAACCAGGAGCCAAATGTTCAACCCATTGAGCCACCCAGGCACCCGAGAGTTGTAGCAGTTCATTTTTAACATTCTAGGTATCTTTTATGAAATACCTGTTTTAAATAGCTTTCTCCCAGTCTGTAGCTTGCCTTTTCATTTTCTTAACAATGTCATCTGATTAACAAAGCTTTTCAATTTAGATGAATACACACACACACACACACACACACGTGTGTGTGTATGTGTGTATATATATATATTTCTATATATATATATACAGTTGTTGATGTTAGAAGCTCAGAAATCTTTTGTCCCAAGAAATTTTTGCCTAACCTAAAGACCAAAAATTTTTCTTTAAAAAAAAAAAAACTTTTATAGTTTTACTTCTTAGATTTAAGTCTATTATTCATTTCCAAGTAAATTTCATTTATGGTATGAGGTAACAGTTGAGGTTGAGTTTTTCCAGTGAGTAATCTAATGATTCCAGCAACATTCATTTTAAAGATTTCCCAGTGTGGGGCACCTGGGTGGCTCAGTTGGTTAAGTGACTGCCTTCAGCTCAGGTTATGATCCTGGAGTCCTGAGATCAAGTCCTGCACCAAGCTTCCAAATCAGCAGGGAATCTGCTTCTCCCTCTGACCCTCTCCCTTCTCATGCTAACTCTGTTACTCTCTCTCTCTCTCTCTCTCTCAAGAAAATAAATAAATAAATCTTAAAGATTTCCCAGTTTAATGACTACTAAGCAACTTCGCTCCTTGTTGAAAATCAACTGGCTGTGGGTCTATTTCTGAATGTTATATTCTGTTTCATTGATCCCTATGTCTACCCTTATGCCAACATCTACCCTTTTGATTGTTGTAGTTTTAGACTAAGTCTTGAAATCAGGTATTTTAAGTATTCCAACTTTCTTTATTTCAGAATTATTTTGACTATTCTAGGTAGTTCCCATTTCCAACTACATTTTAGAATAAGCTTTTGGTTTTAACAAAATTTTTAATTTCTAGAATATTGTTAAATTTTTAAATAAGATCCAGCACTTATCTCTGTTGCCATGGTTGTTAGGGAATCCCTCAAATCTATCCATGTTTTATATTTATAAAACAGAAAACATATCATCAAATTCACAAAGGACTTTTCTGAATTGATGTGATAATGATGATAAATAACCTCTCAGTTTGTAACATATTCAACATTCTATAAATGTCACTTTCCTTCATTGTGATTTTTCTTTCCCCCAAAACATAAACAGCTTAGGTGCCTGTGCCTTGACAATTATTGGATTTTACCTGTTTGAAACTCATGTTAAGATAAAACTTAGGTACAAATCTAAGTTCTCGAATTTCACTGAGTTTCATCAACAATTTTTACATATGTCTATAGTAAAGTTTGGGTGCTTGAGACTAAAATCCACTGACACAAATAAAAGTGCTATATGGATAGATGATTTTTGTAGTCAATACAATTATTGTTGAATGGAACTGAATAAAAGGTCTTTTTGTTGGTCCTCATAACTTTCAATAGAGGTAAATACTTGTTAATTTCTTCTCCCACTACTGTACATTCATAAAATGATATTTTTTAGTTCATTCTATAAGCCAATATTAAACGCTTTTATTTGAACTCTTCTGGTTAATGATTTGAATAGAAATAATGGATATAATCTGCAACTCTGAGCATGAGAAGTTTAAGTTTTTACATGTTCCTGAAAACCTGTGCCTACTTGTCAAAATCTTTACAACTTCTTAGTGTATTTTTATTTCTTATCCAGAGAATATGTTTTCTTCATATTTTCTTTCTTTAGGAATTTAGATTTATCAAATTTTATTTTATGTTGATGAAGAGTATAATGCAATAATTTAAAAAAAAGCAGATGAATTTTGATAGTGAAATATAATGATATTTGCTAATTTACTTTTCATTATCTGTTGGGATTCCCCAGGACACATAATACTCAATTCCATCCTTGCCTATAAACTCTCTCAAAATTATCACACTCACTCTGTTTCAACTACCCCTGATGTGGATTCTGATAAACGAATACCTCTAGATATCATGAATCACACTAGCATTTCTAAACTCCAATTAAATATATTTTCTGAATTTCTTTAGGCAACTCAAAATCAAGATATTCAAATAAATGATCTCTTCTCCTAATCTATATTCTATAATCTGTCTTTACATTCAAATGACTTTTTCTCATTAATAGAAACAATGTAAACTCAACATAGATAATATGAGAATAGCAAAACTATAAAAATGAAATGTAAATCACCTTTGATTTCATCACTTAATAGGAATCACTTTTCTATCCAGCTTTTTTTAATGTACATGAATCTATTTATATTATAATATTATAATGTCTTATAAAATTATTACAGGATATTGAGATAAGAACATATACATTTTACCTTATTTTTATTAAGCCAAGAAAAAATTTCATGCCATTTTATAGTCTTTGAAAATAATTTTTTAATGAGTGCATAAAAATTTATCATGTGGATAAGCTATTACTAGATATATTGGTGATTCTAGAGATTATTTTTCTAAGATTTTATTTATTTCTTTGAGAGAGCAAAAGTGGGAGTGGTGGGGCAGAGGGAGAGGCAGAAGCAGACTCCTCACTGAGCAGGAAGTCTAATGTGGGGCTAGACCCCAACACACTGAGATCAAAGGTAGCAGAAGGCAGATATTTAACCAACTGAGCCACCCAGGTGCTGTTATTTCCTACATTCTATATTATGTTGCAGCAAACATTTTCTACATAAAGTTTTCACTGATTTTTAACTCTATCATAAACTCCCTACAAATAAATTGATCAGTGTATGGAAATTTTTTTTTTTTAAAGATTTTATTTATTTATTTGACAGAGAGAAATCACAAGTAGGCAGAGAGGCAGGCAGAGAGAGAGGAGGAAGCAGGCTCCCTGCTGAGCAGAAAGCCCGATGTGGGGCTCGAACCCAGGACCTGGGATCATGACCTGAGCCGAAGGCAGCGGCTTAACCCACTGAGCCACCCAGGTGCCCCAATGTGTATGGAAATTTTTAAAGAGTATTGTATCAAGTTGTAATTCAGAAGAATTATATTGATATAAAATTATACTCACAAGTGGACCAAATTTTTACTTTCCTTTATTATCATTAAAGCCTTTTTTATTTTATGGGCAAACTTTAAACTTCATATTAATTTCAGTTATTTTGTTTACTGGTGAAGGTAAATTTTTTGTATCAATTTTAGCACTTTGATAATAATATACAATATTTTTAATTTTGACACTTCTATTTATTTTTTATTTTTAATTTTTAGAACATTTTTAAGACACTTATTTACTTGAGGGGCACCTGGGTGGCTTAGTCAGTTAAGTATCTGCCTTCCTCCCAGGTCATAATCTCAGGGTCCTGAGTTCAAGCCCCATGTCAGGCTCCATGCTCAGCGGGGAGCCTGCTTCTCCCTCTCCTCCCTGCTTCTGCTCTCTGTTGCTTTCTCTGTCTTTCTCTCTCTCTCAGATAAATAAATAAAATCTTTAAAAAAATTTATTTATTTACTTGAGAGAGACAGAACATGCAAGCACATGGAAGATTGGGGGGAGGGGCAGAGGGAGCGAATCTTCAACCAGAAGCAGACTCCCTGCTGAGCATGGAGTCTGAGGCAGGGCTCAATCCCAAGAACCATGAGATCATGACCCAAGCCAAAACCAAAGGTTGGAACTCAACTGAGTGTCCTGAGCCACCCAGGCACCCCTCTATTTATTTTTAAAAATTTTTTGAATTAATATTTTAATGTCTTATTGGCATTTTTATATGTTTAAAGATAGTAATATTTTGTTATATATCACTTTTTTTCAAATTTTTTCATAAGCCTCTCTCACTTTTAATCTCTTCTAGAGTCTCGTAGAATTTTTCATCATTCATTTAATTTCTTTATTATTATCTTTTGTAGTTAGTTGCCTAAAATGGAGAAATTATTTTGTGTTGTCATCGTTTCTAATTATTTCAAAGTCTATTTTTATCCATTTTAATCTTAGCTTATTCAAATCTATTTCTTACAATAGAATTTATTTTAATGGACCCAAGTATTTCTCCTCTAAATTGTCTTGTTTGTTATGTAAATTATTTTCAAATTAATGGCCTCCATGTTTGTCTTCAAAGAAAAAGTTCTCTTTGCTTTGTGTCACAAGATTTTTCCAATGTTCTAGTAAATTTGTTTTCCTTTTTTACTCATATCTGGATAGAGAGAAGGCTAGTCAAAAGTACCATTTAATAATGTAGTGTGGTAGAATACTAACGGCTACTATCAGTAGCTATTTTGAGTCGTGGCTGCTTCACTTTTCAGAGAAGAGATCTGAAGGACAGTCATGGTGATATTTATAGTTGTCCAGGAGGGACAAATTCTCCACTTCTTGTGGCAGAGCATCTGTTAGGCAAATCACACCTGGCCTCTTTCTACCCTGTCAGTTACATTTCCCACAGGAATGAGTGTTATTTCTAAGGACTAAGTTTGAGCGATGGTGTATAACCTGCTTGGATCAGCTAGTCCTTTTATCCTTTTTGATATATACTTACCTATAGAGAACACACATTCTATGCTGCACTTTCATCCCATACAAGGACAGATCTCCTCAGAATAGGCCTATATAGGCTCAGCACTGTCAATGACTATGAATAAATTAATCTAATTTGGGTATGAAAAATTAGGCAGCCCATTTTAAAATCTTAAAACATACTTTCCAGTCATATAAAGATAATTTTTATCTTCATCTGCTTAATTCTCTGTTGTTCATATTTATTACTATTTTTAATTTGGGAGAAAATTGATTTAGTTATACTCTTGAAGTTCATAACACATCTTTACTGTTGATCTGTCTACGTATCTCGGTTTATTTATTTTTTATCTCCATACCTATACCCACATCAATTATCTCTCTCAGGTAACAATTTTAATATGTTCCTTATATTTAAAGATTTTATTTATTTATTTGGCAGAAATCACAAGTAGGCAGAGAGGCAGGCAGAGGGGGGAAGCAGGCTCCCCGCCGAGCAGGGAGCCCGATGTGGGGCTTGATCCCAGGACCCTGAATCAAGACCTGAGCTGAAGGCAGAGGCTTTAACCCACTGAGCCACTCAGGTGCCCCTGTGTTCCTTATACTTAAATGTTCATGGAAAATATATGCCAGTGTTTGTGTCCATTTTTAATTTACATAAACAACATCATGTTCTGTATCTCACTGTCTCTCTCTCCTTAAAAAATTAGTTTTTATTTGTGTTATTTTTTATTGTTGTATAAAAATCCATGGAATATGTTCACCATACTTTACCATTTCTATTTGGTATATTATCAATATTGAGATTGTCTTCAACTTTTAACATAGTTAACATGGCAGTGAACATTTTAGAATATGACACCTATACAATTTCCC